>NW_024376303.1:0-99376 GCF_016808335.1 Panicum virgatum
TGCTTTGGATCGTTCCGTAACTGCAAGAAACTTGTTTCAAAACATACTGAACTGGTTCAATTAATACAAAAGTTCGTGCCACGAAGTCACATTGTATTTTTCCAACGAACGCACTGATCCACCCCATTGGACACTAAAATCATGTTTTGGTGTGTTTCATAGTGTTTGGGTGCATTGGGATCGTTTCGTAACTGCATGAAACTTGGTGCAAAACAGGATGAACTGGAGCAATTAATGCAAAAGTTCGTGCCACAATGTCACGTCAAGATTTTTCGCAACGAATGCACCCAATCCACCCCATTGGACCCTAAACTAATGTTTCGGTCCATTTTGTAGTATTTGGGTGCATTTGGGATCGTTCCGTAACTGCATGAAACTTGGTGCAAAACATAGTGAACTGGTTCAATTAATGCAAATGTTCGTGCCACAAGTCACGTTGTAATTTTTCACAACAACACGCACCTAATCCACCCCATTGGAACCTAAACTCATGTTTTAGTGCATTTCATAGTGTTTGGGTGCATTTGGGATCGTTCGTAACTACATGAAACTCGGTGCAAAACGGATGAATTAGTGCAATTAAAGCAATAGTTTGTTCCACGAAGTCACATCGGGATTTTTCGCAACGGACGCACCCTATCGACCCCATTGGACCCTTAAAGTCATGTTTCAATATGTTTTGTAGTATTTGGGTACATTTGTTATCGTTTCGTAACTGCATGAAACTTGGTGCAAAACATACTAAACTGGTGCAATTAATGCAAAAGTTCGTGCCACAAGTCACGTCGAGATTTTTCGCAACGAATGCACCCAATCCACCCCATTGGACCCTAAACAATGTTTCGGTTTTGTAGTATTTGGGTGCATTTGGGATCGTTCGTAACTGCATGAAACTTGTGCAAAACATTCTGAACTGGTTCAATTAATGCAAATGTTCGTGCCACGAAGTCGCGTTGTATTTTTGGCAACCAACGCACCTAATCCACCCCATTGGACCTAAACTCATGTTTTGGTGCATTTCATAGTGTTTGGGTGCATTTGGGATCGTTTCGTACCTACATGAAACTCGGGCTGAATTAGTGCAATTAAAGCAATAGTTTGTGCCACGAAGTCACATCGGGATTTTTCGCAACGGACACACCCAATCGACTCATTGGACCCTAAAGTCATGTTTCATATGTTTTGTAGTATTTGGGTGCATTTGGGATCGTTTCGTAACTGCATAAAACTTGGTGCAAAACATACTGAACTAGTGCAATTAATGCAAAGGTTGTGCCATGAAGTCACGTTGTAATTTTTCAACAAATGCACCTATCCACCCATTGGACCCTAAACTCATGTTTTAGGTGTGTTTCATAGTGTTTGGGTGCATTTGGGATCGTTTCGTAACTGCATGAAACTCGGTGCAAAACGGGGTGAACTGGTGCAATTAATGCAAAAGTTCGTACCACGAAGTCACGTCGGGATTTTTCGCAACGAACGTACCCAATCCACCCCATTGGACCTAAACAGGTTTTGGTGTGTTTCATAGTGTTTGGGTGCATTTGGGATCATTTCATAACTGCATGAAACTCGATGCAAAACGAGGTGAACTAGTGCAATTGATGCAAAAGTTCGTGCCACGAAGTCACTTCAGAATTTTTCGCAATGAACGGACCCAATCAACTCCATTGGACCTAAACTAATGTTTCGATGAGTTTCGTAGTATTTGGGTGCTTTTGGGATCGTTCCATAACTGCAAGAAACTTGTTTCAAAACATACTGAACTGGTTCAATTAATACAAAAGTTCGTGCCACGAAGTCACATTGTATTTTTCGCAACGAACGCACCTGATCCACCCATTGGACCTAAACTCATGTTTTGGTGTGTTTCATAGTGTTTGGGTGCATTTGGGATCATTTCGTAACTGCATGAAACTGGGTGCAAAACAGGATGAACTGGAGCAATTAATGCAAAAGTTCGTGCCACAATGTCACGTCGAGATTTTTCGCAACGAATGCACCCAATCCACCCCATTGGACCCTAAACTAATGTTTCGGTCCGTTTTGTAGTATTTGGGTGGCATTTGGGATCGTTCCGTAACTGCATGAAACTTGTTGCAAAAACATACTGAAACTGGTTCACAATTAATGCAAATGTTTTTGCCATGAAGTCGCGTTGTAATTTTTTTGCAACCAACGCACCTAATCCACCCCATTGGACCCTAAACTCATGTTTTGGTGTGTTTCATAGTGTTTGGGTGCATTTGGGATTGTTTCGTAATTGCATGAAGTTGGTGCAAAATGGGATGAACTAGAGCAATTAATGCAAAAGTTCGTGCCACAAAGTCACGTTGAGATTTTTTCGCAACGAATGCACCCAATCCACTCCATTGGACCCTAACTAATGTTTCAGTCCGTTTTGTAGTATTGGGTGCATTTGGGATCGTTCCGTAACTACATGAAACTTGTTGCAAAAACATACTAAAACTGGTCCAATTAATGCAAAAGTTCGTGCAACGAAGTCGCGTTTGTATTTTTCTCAACCAATGCATCTAATCCACCCCATTGGACCCAAAACTAATGTTTGGTGCATTTCATAGTGTTTGGTGCATTTGGGATCATTTCGTAACTGCACGAAACTCGGTGCAAAAGGGGATGAATTGGTGCAATTGATGCAAAAGTTTATTCCACGAAGTCACATCAGGATTTTTCGCAACGGATGCACCCTATCCACCCCATTGGACCCTAAAGTAATGTTTCAGTTTGTTTTGTAGTATTTGGGGTGCATTTGGTATCGGTTTCGTAACTGCATGAAACTTGGTGCAAAACATACTGAACTGGTGCAATTAATGCAAATGTTCGTACCACGAAGTCACGTTGTAATTTTTCCCAACAAACACACCTGATCCACCCCATTGGACCCTAACTAATGTTTTGGTGTGTTTCATAGTGTTTGGGTGCATTTGGGATGGTGCATTTGGGGATCGTTTCGTAATTGCAATCAAACTTGGGTGCAAAACAGGATGAACTGGGAGCAATTAATGCAAAAGTTCGTGCCACAAAGTCACGTCACGATTTTTCGCAACGGACGCAACCCAATCCACTCCATTGGACCCTAAAGTCATGTTTCAATATGTTTTGTAGTATTTGGGTGCATTTGGGATCGTTCCGTAACTGCATAAAAACTTGTTTCAAAACATACAGAACTGGTTCAATTAATACAAAAGTTCGTGCCACGAAGTCACATTGTAAATTTCGCAATGAACGCACCTAATCCACCCCATGGGACCCTAAACTCATGTTTTGGTGTGTTTCATAGTGTTTGGGTGCATTTGGGATCGTTTCGTACTGCATGAAACTCGGTGCAAAACGGGGTGAACTGGTGCAATTAATGCAAAAGTTCGTGCCACGAAGTCACGTCGGGATTTTTCACAACGAACGTACCCAATCCCACCCCATTGGACCCTAAACTCAGGTTTTGGTGCGTTCATAGTGTTTGGGTGCATTTGGGATCATTCATAACTGCATGAAACTCGATGCAAAACGGGGTGAACTCGTGCAATTAATGCAAAATTTTGTGCCACGAAATCACTTCAGAATTTTTCGCAACAAAACAGACCCAATCAACTCCATTGGACCCTAAACTAATGTTTCGATGCGTTTCGTAGTATTTGGGTGCTTTGGGATCGTTCCGTAACTGCAAGAAACTTGTTTCAAAACATACTGAACTGGTTCAATTAATGCAAAAAGTTCGTGCAACGAAGTCGCTTTGTAATTTTTCGCAACCAATGCATCTAATCCACCCCATTGGACCCAAAACTAATGTTTTGGTGCATTTCATAGTGTTTGGTGCATTTGGAATCATTTCGTAACTGCATGAAACTCGGTGCAAAATGGGATGAATTGGTGCAATTGATGCAAAAGTTTATTCCACGAAGTCACAATCAGGATTTTTCGCAACAGATGCACCCTATCCACCCCATTGGACCCTAAAGTAATGTTTCAGTTTGTTTTGTAGTATTTGGGTGCATTTGGGATCGTTTCGTAACAGCATGAAACTTGGTGCAAAACATACTGAACTGGTCCAATTAATGCAAATGTTCGTGCCACGAAGTCACGTTGTAATTTTTTCCCAACAAACACACCTGATCCACCCCATTGGACCCTAAACTCATGTTTTGGTGTGTTTCATTGTGTTTGGGTGCATTTGGGGATTGGTGCATTTGTGATCGTTTCGTAATTGCATCAACTTGGTGCAAAACAGGATGAACTGGAGCAATTAATGCAAAAGTTCGTGCCACAAAGTCACGTCACGATTTTTCGCAACGGACGCACCCAATCCACTCCATTGGACCCTAAAGTCATGTTTCAATATGTTTTGTAGTATTTGGGTGCATTTGGGATCGTTCCGTAACTGCATAAAACTTGTTTCAAAACATACAGAACTGGTTCAATTAATACAAAAGTTCATGACACGAAGTCACATTGTAAATTTCGCAATGAACGCACCTGATCCACCCCATTGGACCCTAAACTCATGTTTTGGTGTGTTTTCATAGTGTTTGGGTGCATTTGGGATCGTTTCGTAACTGCATGAAACTTGGTGCAAAACAGGATGAACTGGAGCAATTAATGCAAAAGTTCGTGCCACAATGTCACGTCGAGATTTTTCGCAACGAATGCACCCAATCCACCCCATTGGACCCTAAACTAATGTTTCGGTCCGTTTTGTAGTATTTGGGTGCATTTGGGATC
Organism: Panicum virgatum; assembly: GCF_016808335.1. Lineage (NCBI taxonomy): Eukaryota > Viridiplantae > Streptophyta > Magnoliopsida > Poales > Poaceae > Panicum > Panicum virgatum. Next base: position 4,738 of record NW_024376303.1, read on the forward strand.
GTTCCGTAACTGCATGAAACTTGTTGCAAAACATACTGAACTGGTTCAATTAATGCAAATGTTTTTGCCATGAAGTCGCGTTGTAATTTTTCACAACCAACGCACCTAATCCACCCCATTGGACCCTAAACTCATGTTTTGGTGTGTTTCATTGTGTTTGGGTGCATTTGGGATGGTGCATTTGTGATCGTTTCGTAATTGCATCAAACTTGGTGCAAAACAGGATGAACTGGAGCAATTAATGCAAAAGTTCGTGCCACAAAGTCACGTCACGATTTTTCGCAACAGACGCACCCAATCCACTCCATTGGACCCTAAAGTCATGTTTCAATATGTTTTGTAGTATTTGGGTGCATTTGGGATCGTTCCGTAACTGCATAAAACTTGTTTCAAAACATACAGAACTGGTTCAATTAATACAAAAGTTCATGCCACGAAGTCACATTGTAAATTTCGCAATGAACGCACCTGATCCACCCCATTGGACACTAAACTCATGTTTTGGTGTGTTTCATAGTGTTTGGGTGCATTTGGGATCGTTTCGTAACTGCATGAAACTTGGTGCAAAACAGGATGAACTGGAGCAATTAATGCAAAAGTTCGTGCCACAATGTCACGTCGAGATTTTTCGCAACGAATGCACCCAATCCACCCCATTGGACCCTAAACTAATGTTTCGGTCCGTTTTGTAGTATTTGGGTGCATTTGGGATCGTTCCGTAACTGCATGAAACTTGTTGCAAAACATACTGAACTGGTTCAATTAATGCAAATGTTTTTGCCATGAAGTCGCGTTGTAATTTTTCGCAACCAACGCACCTAATCCACCCCATTGGACCCTAAACTCATGTTTTGGTGTGTTTCATAGTGTTTGGGTGCATTTGGGATTGTTTCGTAATTGCATGAAGTTGGTGCAAAATGGGATGAACTAGAGCAATTAATGCAAAAGTTCGTGCCACAAAGTCACGTTGAGATTTTTCGCAACGAATGCACCCAATCCACTCCATTGGACCCTAAACTAATGTTTCAGTCCGTTTTGTAGTATTTGGGTGCATTTGGGATCGTTCCGTAACTACATGAAACTTGTTGCAAAACATACTGAACTGGTCCAATTAATGCAAAAGTTCGTGCAACGAAGTCGCGTTGTAATTTTTCGCAACCAATGCATCTAATCCACCCCATTGGACCCAAAACTAATGTTTTGGTGCATTTCATAGTGTTTGGTGCATTTGGGATCATTTCGTAACTGCATGAAACTCGGTGCAAAATGGGATGAATTGGTGCAATTGATGCAAAAGTTTATTCCACGAAGTCACATCAGGATTTTTCGCAATAGATGCACCCTATCCACCCCATTGGACCCTAAAGTAATGTTTCAGTTTGTTTTGTAGTATTTGGGTGCATTTGGGATCGTTTCGTAACTGCAAGAAACTTGGTGCAAAACATACTGTACTGGTGCAATTAATGCAAATGTTCGTGCCACGAAGTCACGTTGTAATTTTTCCCAACAAACACACCTGATCCACCCCATTGGACCCTAAACTCATGTTTTGGTGTGTTTCATAGTGTTGGGTGCATTTGGGATGGTGCATTTGGGATCGTTTCGTAATTGCATCAAACTTGGTGCAAAACAGGATGAACTGGAGCAATTAATGCAAAAGTTCGTGCCACAAAGTCACGTCACGATTTTTCGCAACGGACGCACCCAATCCACTCCATTGGACCCTAAAGTCATGTTTCAATATGTTTTGTAGTATTGGGTGCATTTGGGATCGTTCCGTAACTGCATAAAACTTGTTTCAAAACATACAGAACTGGTTCAATTAATACAAAAGTTCGTGCCACGAAGTCACATTGTTAATTTCGCAATGAACGCACCTAATCCACCCCATGGGACCCTAAACTCATGTTTTGGTGTGTTTCATAGTATTTGGGTGCTTTTGGGATCGTTCCGTAACTGCAAGAAACTTGTTTCAAAACATACTGAACTGGTTCAATTAATACAAAAGTTCGTGCCACGAAGTCACATTGTATTTTTCACAACGAACGCACCTGATCCACCCCATTGGACACTAAACTCATGTTTTGGTGTGTTTCATAGTGTTTGGGTGCATTTGGGATCGTTTCGTAACTGCATGAAACTTGGTGCAAAACAGGATGAACTGGAGCAATTAATGCAAAAGTTCGTGCCACAATGTCACGTCAAGATTTTTCGCAACGAATGCACCCAATCCACCCCATTGGACCCTAAACTAATGTTTCGGTCCATTTTGTAGTATTTCGGTGCATTTGGGATCGTTCCGTAACTGCATGAAACTTGGTGCAAAACATAGTGAACTGGTTCAATTAATGCAAATGTTCGTGCCACGAAGTCGCGTTGTAATTTTTCACAACCAACGCACCTAATCCACCCCATTGGAACCTAAACTCATGTTTTAGTGCATTTCATAGTGTTTGGGTGCATTTGGGATCATTTCGTAACTACATGAAACTCGGTGCACAACGGGATGAATTAGTGCAATTAAAGCAATAGTTTGTTCCACGAAGTCACATCGGGATTTTTCGCAACGGACGCACCCTATCGACCCCATTGGACCTTAAAGTCATGTTTCAATATGTTTTGTAGTATTTGGGTACATTTGTTATCGTTTCGTAACTGCATGAAACTTGGTGCAAAACATACTAAACTGGTGCAATTAATGCAAAAGTTCGTGCCACAATGTCACGTCGAGATTTTTCGCAACGAATGCACCCAATCCACCCCATTGGACCCTAAACTAATGTTTCGGTCCATTTTGTAGTATTTGGGTGCATTTGGGATCGTTCCGTAACTGCATGAAACTTGTTGCAAAACATTCTGAACTGGTTCAATTAATGCAAATGTTCGTGCCACGAAGTCGCGTTGTAATTTTTGGCAACCAACGCACCTAATCCACCCCATTGGAACCTAAACTCATGTTTTGGTGCATTTCATAGTGTTTGGGTGCATTTGGGATCGTTTCGTACCTACATGAAACTCGGTGCAAAACGGGATGAATTAGTGCAATTAAAGCAATAGTTTGTTCCACGAAGTCACATCGGGATTTTTCGCAACGGACGCACCCTATCGACTTCATTGGACCCTAAAGTCATGTTTCAATATGGTTTTGTAGTATTTGGGTGCATTTGGTATCGTTTCGTAACTGCATAAAACTTGGTGCAAAACATACTGAACTAGTGCAATTAATGCAAAGGTTTGTGCCATGAAGTCACGTTGTAATTTTTCCCAACAAATGCACCTGATCCACCCCATTGGACCCTAAACTCATGTTTTAGTGCCTTTCATAGTGTTTGGGTGCATTTGGGATCGTTTCGTAACTGCATGAAACTCGGTGCAAAACGGGGTGAACTGGTGCAATTAATGCAAAAGTTCGTACCACGAAGTCACGTCGGGATTTTTCGCAACGAACGTACCCAATCCACCCCATTGGAACCTAAATGCAGGTTTTGGTGTGTTTCATAGTGTTTGGGTGCATTTGGGATCATTTCATAACTGCATGAAACTCGATGCAAAACGAGGTGAACTAGTGCAATTGATGCAAAAGTTCGTGCCACGAAGTCACTTCAGAATTTTTCGCAACGAACGGACCCAATCAACTCCATTGGACCCTAAACTAATGTTTCGATGAGTTTCGTAGTATTTGGGTGCTTTTGGGATCGTTCCATAACTGCAAGAAACTTGTTTCAAAACATACTGAACTGGTTCAATTAATACAAAAGTTCGTGCCACGAAGTCACATTGTATTTTTCGCAACGAACGCACCTGATCCACCCCATTGGACACTAAACTCATGTTTTGGTGTGTTTCATAGTGTTTGGGTGCATTTGGGATCATTTCGTAACTGCATGAAACTTGGTGCAAAACAGGATGAACTGGAGCAATTAATGCAAAAGTTCGTGCCACAATGTCACGTCGAGATTTTTCGCAACGAATGCACCCAATCCACCCCATTGGACCCTAAACTAATGTTTCGGTCCGTTTTGTAGTATTTGGGTGCATTTGGGATCGTTCCGTAACTGCATGAAACTTGTTGCAAAACATACTGAACTGGTTCAATTAATGCAAATGTTTTTGCCATGAAGTCGCGTTGTAATTTTTTGCAACCAACGCACCTAATCCACCCCATTGGACCCTAAACTCATGTTTTGGTGTGTTTCATAGTGTTTGGGTGCATTTGGGATTGTTTCGTAATTGCATGAAGTTGGTGCAAAATGGGATGAACTAGAGCAATTAATGCAAAAGTTCGTGCCACAAAGTCACGTTGAGATTTTTCGCAACGAATGCACCCAATCCACTCCATTGGACCCTAAACTAATGTTTCAGTCCGTTTTGTAGTATTTGGGTGCATTTGGGATCGTTCCGTAACTACATGAAACTTGTTGCAAAACATACTAAACTGGTCCAATTAATGCAAAAGTTCGTGCAACGAAGTCGCGTTGTAATTTTTCTCAACCAATGCATCTAATCCACCCCATTGGACCCAAAACTAATGTTTTGGTGCATTTCATAGTGTTTGGTGCATTTGGGATCATTTCGTAACTGCACGAAACTCGGTGCAAAATGGGATGAATTGGTGCAATTGATGCAAAAGTTTATTCCACGAAGTCACATCAGGATTTTTCCCAACGGATGCACCCTATCCACCCCATTGGACCCTAAAGTAATGTTTCAGTTTGTTTTGTAGTATTTGGGTGCATTTGGTATCGTTTCGTAACTGCATGAAACTTGGTGCAAAACATACTGAACTGGTGCAATTAATGCAAATGTTCGTGCCACGAAGTCACGTTGTAATTTTTCCCAACAAACACACCTGATCCACCCCATTGGACCCTAAACTAATGTTTTGGTGTGTTTCATAGTGTTTGGGTGCATTTGGGATGGTGCATTTGGGATCGTTTCGTAATTGCATCAAACTTGGTGCAAAACAGGATGAACTGGAGCAATTAATGCAAAAGTTCGTGCCACAAAGTCACGTCACGATTTTTCGCAACGGACGCACCGAATCCACTCCATTGGACCCTAAAGTCATGTTTCAATATGTTTTGTAGTATTTGGGTGCATTTGGGATCGTTCCGTAACTGCATAAAACTTGTTTCAAAACATACAGAACTGGTTCAATTAATACAAAAGTTCGTGCCACGAAATCACATTGTAAATTTCGCAATGAACGCACCTAATCCACCCCATGGGACCCTAAACTCATGTTTTGGTGTGTTTCATAGTGTTTGGGTGCATTTGGGATCGTTTCGTAACTGCATGAAACTCGGTGCAAAACGGGGTGAACTGGTGCAATTAATGCAAAAGTTCGTGCCACGAAGTCACGTCGGGATTTTTCACAACGAACGTACCCAATCCACCCCATTGGACCCTAAACTCAGGTTTTGGTGCGTTTCATAGTGTTTGGGTGCATTTGGGATCATTTCATAACTGCATGAAACTCGATGCAAAACGGGGTGAACTAGTGCAATTAATGCAAAATTTTGTGCCACGAAATCACTTCAGAATTTTTCGCAACAAACAGACCCAATCAACTCCATTGGACCCTAAACTAATGTTTCGATGCGTTTCGTAGTATTTGGGTGCTTTTGGGATCGTTCCGTAACTGCAAGAAACTTGTTTCAAAACATACTGAACTGGTTCAATTAATGCAAAAGTTCGTGCAACGAAGTCGCTTTGTAATTTTTCGCAACCAATGCATCTAATCCACCCCATTGGACCCAAAACTAATGTTTTGGTGTGTTTCATAGTGTTTGGTGCATTTGGAATCATTTCGTAACTGCATGAAACTCGGTGCAAAATGGGATGAATTGGTGCAATTGATGCAAAAGTTTATTCCACGAAGTCACATCAGGATTTTTCGCAACAGATGCACCCTATCCACCCCATTGGACCCTAAAGTAATGTTTCAGTTTGTTTTGTAGTATTTGGGTGCATTTGGGATCGTTTCGTAACAGCATGAAACTTGGTGCAAAACATACTGAACTGGTGCAATTAATGCAAATGTTCGTGCCACGAAGTCACGTTGTAATTTTTCCCAACAAACACACCTGATCCACCCCATTGGACCCTAAACTCATGTTTTGGTGTGTTTCATTGTGTTTGGGTGCATTTGGGATGGTGCATTTGTGATCGTTTCGTAATTGCATCAAACTTGGTGCAAAACAGGATGAACTGGAGCAATTAATGCAAAAGTTCGTGCCACAAAGTCACGTCACGATTTTTCGCAACGGACGCACCCAATCCACTCCATTGGACCCTAAAGTCATGTTTCAATATGTTTTGTAGTATTTGGGTGCATTTGGGATCGTTCCGTAACTGCATAAAACTTGTTTCAAAACATACAGAACTGGTTCAATTAATACAAAAGTTCATGCCACGAAGTCACATTGTAAATTTCGCAATGAACGCACCTGATCCACCCCATTGGACACTAAACTCATGTTTTGGTGTGTTTCATAGTGTTTGGGTGCATTTGGGATCATTTCGTAACTGCATGAAACTTGGTGCAAAACAGGATGAACTGGAGCAATTAATGCAAAAGTTCGTGCCACAATGTCACGTCGAGATTTTTCGCAACGAATGCACCCAATCCACCCCATTGGACCCTAAACTAATGTTTCGGTCCGTTTTGTAGTATTTGGGTGCATTTGGGATCGTTCCGTAACTGCATGAAACTTGTTGCAAAACATACTGAACTGGTTCAATTAATGCAAATGTTTTTGCCATGAAGTCGCGTTGTAATTTTTCGCAACCAACGCACCTAATCCACCCCATTGGACCCTAAACTCATGTTTTGGTGTGTTTCATAGTGTTTGGGTGCATTTGGGATTGTTTCGTAATTGCATGAAGTTGGTGCAAAATGGGATGAACTAGAGCAATTAATGCAAAAGTTCGTGCCACAAAGTCACGTTGAGATTTTTCGCAACGAATGCACCCAATGCACTCCATTGGACCCTAAACTAATGTTTCAGTCCGTTTTGTAGTATTTGGGTGCATTTGGGATCGTTCCGTAACTACATGAAACTTGTTGCAAAACATACTAAACTGGTCCAATTAATGCAAAAGTTCGTGCAACGAAGTCGCGTTGTAATTTTTCGCAACCAATGCATCTAATCCACCCCATTGGACCCAAAACTAATGTTTTGGTGCATTTCATAGTGTTTGGTGCATTTGGGATCATTTCGTAACTGCATGAAACTCGGTGCAAAATGGGATGAATTGGTGCAATTGATGCAAAAGTTTATTCCACGAAGTCACATCAGGATTTTTCGCAATAGATGCACCCTATCCACCCCATTGGACCCTAAAGTAATGTTTCAGTTTGTTTTGTAGTATTTGGGTGCATTTGGGATCGTTTCGTAACTGCAAGAAACTTGGTGCAAAACATACTGAACTGGTGCAATTAATGCAAATGTTCGTGCCACGAAGTCACGTTGTAATTTTTCCCAACAAACACACCTGATCCACCCCATTGGACCCTAAACTCATGTTTTGGTGTGTTTCATAGTGTTTGGGTGCATTTGGGATGGTGCATTTGGGATCGTTTCGTAATTGCATCAAACTTGGTGCAAAACAGGATGAACTGGAGCAATTAATGCAAAAGTTCGTGCCACAAAGTCACGTCACGATTTTTTGCAACGGACGCACCCAATCCACTCCATTGGACCCTAAAGTCATGTTTCAATATGTTTTGTAGTATTTGGGTGCATTTGGGATCGTTCCGTAACTGCATAAAACTTGTTTCAAAACATACAGAACTGGTTCAATTAATACAAAAGTTCGTGCCACGAAGTCACATTGTTAATTTCGCAATGAACGCACCTAATCCACCCCATGGGACCCTAAACTCATGTTTTGGTGTGTTTCATAGTATTTGGGTGCTTTTGGGATCGTTCCGTAACTGCAAGAAACTTGTTTCAAAACATACTGAACTGGTTCAATTAATACAAAAGTTCGTGCCACGAAGTCACATTGTATTTTTCACAACGAACGCACCTGATCCACCCCATTGGACACTAAACTCATGTTTTGGTGTGTTTCATAGTGTTTGGGTGCATTTGGGATCGTTTCGTAACTGCATGAAACTTGGTGCAAAACAGGATGAACTGGAGCAATTAATGCAAAAGTTCGTGCCACAATGTCACGTCAAGATTTTTCGCAACGAATGCACCCAATCCACCCCATTGGACCCTAAACTAATGTTTCGGTCCATTTTGTAGTATTTCGGTGCATTTGGGATCGTTCCGTAACTGCATGAAACTTGGTGCAAAACATAGTGAACTGGTTCAATTAATGCAAATGTTCGTGCCACGAAGTCGCGTTGTAATTTTTCACAACCAACGCACCTAATCCACCCCATTGGAACCTAAACTCATGTTTTAGTGCATTTCATAGTGTTTGGGTGCATTTGGGATCATTTCGTAACTACATGAAACTCGGTGCACAACGGGATGAATTAGTGCAATTAAAGCAATAGTTTGTTCCACGATGTCACATCGGGATTTTTCGCAACGGACGCACCCTATCGACCCCATTGGACCTTAAAGTCATGTTTCAATATGTTTTGTAGTATTTGGGTACATTTGTTATCGTTTCGTAACTGCATGAAACTTGGTGCAAAACATACTAAACTGGTGCAATTAATGCAAAAGTTCGTGCCACAATGTCACGTCGAGATTTTTCGCAACGAATGCACCCAATCCACCCCATTGGACCCTAAACTAATGTTTCGGTCCATTTTGTAGTATTTGGGTGCATTTGGGATCGTTCCGTAACTGCATGAAACTTGTTGCAAAACATTCTGAACTGGTTCAATTAATGCAAATGTTCGTGCCACGAAGTCGCGTTGTAATTTTTGGCAACCAATGCACCTAATCCACCCCATTGGAACCTAAACTCATGTTTTGGTGCATTTCATAGTGTTTGGGTGCATTTGGGATCGTTTCGTACCTACATGAAACTCGGTGCAAAACGGGATGAATTAGTGCAATTAAAGCAATAGTTTGTTCCACGAAGTCACATCGGGATTTTTCGCAACGGACGCACCCTATCGACTTCATTGGACCCTAAAGTCATGTTTCAATATGGTTTTGTAGTATTTGGGTGCATTTGGTATCGTTTCGTAACTGCATAAAACTTGGTGCAAAACATACTGAACTAGTGCAATTAATGCAAAGGTTTGTGCCATGAAGTCACGTTGTAATTTTTCCCAACAAATGCACCTGATCCACCCCATTGGACCCTAAACTCATGTTTTAGTGCCTTTCATAGTGTTTGGGTGCATTTGGGATCGTTTCGTAACTGCATGAAACTCGGTGCAAAACGGGGTGAACTGGTGCAATTAATGCAAAAGTTCGTACCACGAAGTCACGTCGGGATTTTTCGCAACGAACGTACCCAATCCACCCCATTGGAACCTAAATGCAGGTTTTGGTGTGTTTCATAGTGTTTGGGTGCATTTGGGATCATTTCATAACTGCATGAAACTCGATGCAAAACGAGGTGAACTAGTGCAATTGATGCAAAAGTTCGTGCCACGAAGTCACTTCAGAATTTTTCGCAACGAACGGACCCAATCAACTCCATTGGACCCTAAACTAATGTTTCGATGAGTTTCGTAGTATTTGGGTGCTTTTGGGATCGTTCCATAACTGCAAGAAACTTGTTTCAAAACATACTGAACTGGTTCAATTAATACAAAAGTTCGTGCCACGAAGTCACATTGTATTTTTCGCAACGAACGCACCTGATCCACCCCATTGGACACTAAACTCATGTTTTGGTGTGTTTCATAGTGTTTGGGTGCATTTGGGATCATTTCGTAACTGCATGAAACTTGGTGCAAAACAGGATGAACTGGAGCAATTAATGCAAAAGTTCGTGCCACAATGTCACGTCGAGATTTTTCGCAACGAATGCACCCAATCCACCCCATTGGACCCTAAACTAATGTTTCGGTCCGTTTTGTAGTATTTGGGTGCATTTGGGATCGTTCCGTAACTGCATGAAACTTGTTGCAAAACATACTGAACTGGTTCAATTAATGCAAATGTTTTTGCCATGAAGTCGCGTTGTAATTTTTTGCAACCAACGCACCTAATCCACCCCATTGGACCCTAAACTCATGTTTTGGTGTGTTTCATAGTGTTTGGGTGCATTTGGGATTGTTTCGTAATTGCATGAAGTTGGTGCAAAATGGGATGAACTAGAGCAATTAATGCAAAAGTTCGTGCCACAAAGTCACGTTGAGATTTTTCGCAACGAATGCACCCAATCCACTCCATTGGACCCTAAACTAATGTTTCAGTCCGTTTTGTAGTATTTGGGTGCATTTGGGATCGTTCCGTAACTACATGAAACTTGTTGCAAAACATACTAAACTGGTCCAATTAATGCAAAAGTTCGTGCAACGAAGTCGCGTTGTAATTTTTCTCAACCAATGCATCTAATCCACCCCATTGGACCCAAAACTAATGTTTTGGTGCATTTCATAGTGTTTGGTGCATTTGGGATCATTTCGTAACTGCACGAAACTCGGTGCAAAATGGGATGAATTGGTGCAATTGATGCAAAAGTTTATTCCACGAAGTCACATCAGGATTTTTCGCAACGGATGCACCCTATCCACCCCATTGGACCCTAAAGTAATGTTTCAGTTTGTTTTGTAGTATTTGGGTGCATTTGGTATAATTTCGTAACTGCATGAAACTTGGCGCAAAACATACTGAACTGGTGCAATTAATGCAAATGTTCGTGCCACGAAGTCACGTTGTAATTTTTCCCAACAAACACACCTGATCCACCCCATTGGACCCTAAACTAATGTTTTGGTGTGTTTCATAGTGTTTGGGTGCATTTGGGATGGTGCATTTGGGATCGTTTCGTAATTGCATCAAACTTGGTGCAAAACAGGATGAACTGGAGCAATTAATGCAAAAGTTTGTGCCACAAAGTCACGTCACGATTTTTCGCAACGGACGCACCCAATCCACTCCATTGGACCCTAAAGTCATGTTTCAATATGTTTTGTAGTATTTGGGTGCATTTGGGATCGTTCCGTAACTGCATAAAACTTGTTTCAAAACATACAGAACTGGTTCAATTAATACAAAAGTTCGTGCCACGAAATCACATTGTAAATTTCGCAATGAACGCACCTAATCCACCCCATGGGACCCTAAACTCATGTTTTGGTGTGTTTCATAGTGTTTGGGTGCATTTGGGATCGTTTCGTAACTGCATGAAACTCGGTGCAAAACGGGGTGAACTGGTGCAATTAATGCAAAAGTTCGTGCCACGAAGTCACGTCGGGATTTTTCACAACGAACGTACCCAATCCACCCCATTGGACCCTAAACTCAGGTTTTGGTGCGTTTCATAGTGTTTGGGTGCATTTGGGATCATTTCATAACTGCATGAAATTCGATGCAAAACGGGGTGAACTAGTGCAATTAATGCAAAATTTTGTGCCACGAAATTACTTCAGAATTTTTCGCAACAAACAGACCCAATCAACTCCATTGGACCCTAAACTAATGTTTCGATGCGTTTCGTAGTATTTGGGTGCTTTTGGGATCGTTCCGTAACTGCAAGAAACTTGTTTCAAATCATACTGAACTGGTTCAATTAATACAAAAGTTCGTGCCACGAAGTCACATTGTATTTTTCACAACGAACGCACCTGATCCACCCCATTGGACACTAAACTCATGTTTTGGTGTGTTTCATAGTGTTTGGGTGCATTTGGGATCGTTTCGTAACTGCATGAAACTTGGTGCAAAACAGGATGAACTGGAGCAATTAATGCAAATGTTCGTGCCACAATGTCACGTCGAGATTTTTCGCAATGAATGCACCCAATCCACCCCATTGGACCCTAAACTAATGTTTCGGTCCATTTTGTAGTATTTGGGTGCATTTGGGATCGTTCCGTAACTGCATGAAACTTGGTGCAAAACATACTGAACTGGTTCAATTAATGCAAATGTTCGTGCCACGAAGTCGTGTTGTAATTTTTCACAACCAACGCACCTAATCCACCCCATTGGAACCTAAACTCATGTTTTAGTGCATTTCATAGTGTTTGGGTGCATTTGGGATCATTTCGTAACTACATGAAACTCGGTGCACAACGGGATGAATTAGTGCAATTAAAGCAATAGTTTGTTCCACGAAGTCACATCGGGATTTTTCGCAACGGACGCACCCTATCGACCCCATTGGACCTTAAAGTCATGTTTCAATATGTTTTGTAGTATTTGGGTACATTTGTTATCGTTTCGTAACTGCATGAAACTTGGTGCAAAACATACTAAACTGGTGCAATTAATGCAAAAGTTCGTGCCACAATGTCACGTCGAGATTTCTCGCAACGAATGCACCCAATCCACCCCATTGGACCCTAAACTAATGTTTCGGTCCATTTTGTAGTATTTGGGTGCATTTGGGATCGTTCCGTAACTGCATGAAACTTGTTGCAAAACATACTGAACTGGTTCAATTAATGCAAATGTTCGTGCCACGAAGTCGCGTTGTAATTTTTGGCAACCAACGAACCTAATCCACCCCATTGGAACCTAAACTCATGTTTTGGTGCATTTCATAGTGTTTGGGTGCATTTGGGATCGTTTCGTACCTACATGAAACTCGGTGCAAAACGGGATGAATTAGTGCAATTAAAGCAATAGTTTGTTCCACGAAGTCACATCGGGATTTTTCGCAACGGACGCACCCTATCGACTCCATTGGACCCTAAAGTCATGTTTCCATATGGTTTTGTAGTATTTGGGTGCATTTGGTATCGTTTCGTAACTGCATAAAACTTGGTGCAAAACATACTGAACTAGTGCAATTAATGCAAAGGTTTGTGCCATGAAGTCATGTTGTAATTTTTCCCAACAAATGCACCTGATCCACCCCATTGGACCCTAAACTCATGTTTTAGTGCCTTTCATAGTGTTTGGGTGCATTTGGGATCGTTTCGTAACTGCATGAAACTCGGTGCAAAACGGGGTGAACTGGTTCAATTAATACAAAAGTTCGTGCCACGAAGTCACATTGTATTTTTCGCAACGAACGCACCTGATCCACCCCATTGGACACTAAACTCATGTTTTGGTGTGTTTCATAGTGTTTGGGTGTATTTGGGATCATTTCGTAACTGCATGAAACTTGGTGCAAAACAGGATGAACTGGAGCAATTAATGCAAAAGTTCGTGCCACAATGTCACATCGAGATTTTTCGCAACGAATGCACCCAATCCACCCCATTGGACCCTAAACTAATGTTTCGGTCCGTTTTGTAGTATTTGGGTGCATTTGGGATCGTTCCGTAACTGCATGAAACTTGTTGCAAAACATACTGAACTGGTTCAATTAATGCAAATGTTTTTGCCATGAAGTCGCGTTGTAATTTTTTGCAACCAACGCACCTAATCCACCCCATTGGACCCTAAACTCATGTTTTGGTGTGTTTCATAGTGTTTGGGTGCATTTGGGATTGTTTCGTAATTGCATGAAGTTAGTGCAAAATGGGATGAACTAGAGCAATTAATGCAAAAGTTCGTGCCACAAAGTCACGTTGAGATTTTTCGCAACGAATGCACCCAATCCACTCCATTGGACCCTAAACTAATGTTTCAGTCCGTTTTGTAGTATTTGGGTGCATTTGGGATCGTTCCGTAACTACATGAAACTTGTTGCAAAACATACTAAACTGGTCCAATTAATGCAAAAGTTCGTGCAACGAAGTCGCGTTGTAATTTTTCTCAACCAATGCATCTAATCCACCCCATTGGACCCAAAACTAATGTTTTGGTGCATTTCATAGTGTTTGGTGCATTTGGGATCATTTCGTAACTGCACGAAACTCGGTGCAAAATGGGATGAATTGGTGCAATTGATGCAAAAGTTTATTCCACGAAGTCACATCAGGATTTTTCGCAACGGATGCACCCTATCCACCCCATTGGACCCTAAAGTAATGTTTCAGTTTGTTTTGTAGTATTTGGGTGCATTTGGGATCGTTTCGTAACTGCATGAAACTTGGTGCAAAACATACTGAACTGGTGCAATTAATGCAAATGTTCGTGCCACGAAGTCACGTTGTAATTGTTCCCAACAAACACACCTGATCCACCCCATTGGACCCTAAACTAATGTTTTGGTGTGTTTCATAGTGTTTGGGTGCATTTGGGATGGTGCACTAGGGATCGTTTCGTAATTGCATCAAACTTGGTGCAAAACAGGATGAACTGGAGCAATTAATGCAAAAGTTCGTGCCACAAAGTCACGTCACGATTTTTCACAACGGACGCACCCAATCCACTCCATTGGACCCTAAAGTCATGTTTCAATATGTTTTGTAGTATTTGGGTGCATTTGGGATCGTTCCGTAACTGCATAAAACTTGTTTCAAAACATACAGAACTGGTTCAATTAATACAAAAGTTCGTGCCACGAAGTCACATTGTAAATTTCGCAATGAACGCACCTAATCCACCCCATGGGGCCCTAAACTCATGTTTTGGTGTGTTTCATAGTGTTTGGGTGCATTTGGGATCGTTTTGTAACTGCATGAAACTCGGTGCAAAACGGGGTGAACTGGTGCAATTAATGCAAAAGTTCGTGCCACGAAGTCACGTCGGGATTTTCACAATGAACGTACCCAATCCACCCCATTGGACCCTAAACTCAGGTTTTGGTGCGTTTCATAGTGTTTGGGTGCATTTGGGATCATTTCATAACTGCATGAAACTCGATGCAAAACGGGGTGAACTAGTGCAATTAATGCCAAAGTTCGTGCCACGAAGTCACTTCAGGATTTTTGGCAACGAACGGACCCAATCAACTCCATTGGACCCTAAACTAATGTTTCGGTGTGTTTCGTAGTATTTGGGTGCATTAGGGATCGTTTCGTAACTGCATAAAACTTGTTTCAAAACATACTAAACTGGTTCAATTAATACAAAAGTTCGTGCCACGAAGTCACATTGTATTTTTCACAACGAACGCACCTGATCCACCCCATTGGTCACTAAACTCATGTTTTGGTGTGTTTCATAGTGTTTGGGTGCATTTGGGATCGTTTCCTAACTGCATGAAACTTGGTGCAAAACAGGATGAACTAGAGCAATTAATGCAAAAGTTCGTGCCACAATGTCACGTCGAGATTTTTCGCAACGAATGCACCCAATCCACCCCATTGGACCCTAAACTAATGTTTCGGTCCATTTTGTAGTATTTGGGTGCATTTGGGATCGTTCCGTAACTGCATGAAACTTGTTGCAAAACATACTGAACTGGTTCAATTAATGCAAATGTTCGTGCCACGAAGTCGCGTTGTAATTTTTCACAACCAACGCACCTAATCCACCCCATTGGAACCTAAACTCATGTTTTAGTGCATTTCATAGTGTTTGGGTGCATTTGGGATCATTTCGTAACTACATGAAACTCGGTGCACAATGGGATGAATTAGTGCAATTAAAGCAATAGTTTGTTCCACGAAGTCACATCGGGATTTTTCGCAACGGACGCACCCTATCGACCCCATTGGACCTTAAAGTCATGTTTCAATATGTTTTGTAGTATTTGGGTGCATTTGTTATCGTTTCGTAACTGCATGAAACTTGGTGCAAAACATACTAAACTGGTGCAATTAATGCAAAGGTTTGTGCCACGAAGTCACGTTGTAATTTTTCCCAGCAAACGCACCTGATCCACCCCATTGGACCCTAAAGTCATGTTTTGGTGTGTTTCATAGTGTTTGGGTGCATTTGGGATCGTTTCGTAACTGCATGAAACTCGGTGCAAAACGGGGTGAGCTTGTGCAATTAATGCAAAAGTTCGTGCCACGAAGTCACGTCAGGATTTTTCACAACGAACGTACCCAATCCATCCCATTGGCCCTAAACTCAAGTTTTGGTGTGTTTCATAATGTTTGGGTGCATTTGGGATCATTTCATAACTGCATGAAAATCGATGCAAAACGGAGTGAACTAGTGCACTTAATGCAAAAGTTCGTGCCACGAAGTCACTTCAAAACTTTTCGCAATGAACGGACCCAATCAACTCCATTGGACAATAAACTAATGTTTTGATGCGTTTCGTAGTATTTGGGTGCTTTTGGGATCGTTCCGTAACTGCAAGAAACATGTTTCAAAACATACTGAACTGGTTCAATTAATACAAAAGTTCGTGCCACAAAGTCACATTGTACTTTTCGCAACGAACGCACCTGATCCACCCCATTGGACACTAAACTCATGTTTTGGTGTGTTTCATAGTGTTTGGGTGCATTTGGGATGGTGCATTTGGGATCGTTTCGTAATTGCATGAAACTTGGTGCAAAACAGGATGAACTGGAGCAATTAATGCAAAAGTTCGTGCCACAAAGTCACGTCACGATTTTTTCGCAACGGACGCACCCAATCCACTCCATTGGACCCTAAAGTCATGTTTCAATATGTTTTGTAGTATTTGGGTGCATTTAGGATCGTTCCGTAACTGCATAAAACTTGTTTCAAAACATACAGAACTGGTTTAATTAATACAAAAGTTCGTGCCACGAAGTCACATTGTAAATTTCGCAATGAACGCACCTAATCCACCCCATTGGACCCTAAACTCATGTTTTGGTGTGTTTCATAGTTTTTGGCTGCATTTGGGATCGTTTCGTAACAGCATGAAACTCGGTGCAAAACGGGGTGAACTGGTGCAATTAATGCAAAAGTTCGTGCCACGAAGTCACGTCGGGATTTTTCACAACGAACGTACCCAATCCACCCCATTGGACCCTAAACTCAGGTTTTGGTGTGTTTCATAGTGTTTGGGTGCATTTGGGATCATTTCATAACTGCATGAAACTCGATGCAAAACGGGGTGAACTAGTGCAATTAAAGCCAAAGTTCGTGCCACGAAGTCACTTCAGGATTTTTCGCAACGAACGGACCCAATCAACTCCATTGGACCCTAAACTAATGTTTCGGTGCGTTTCGTAGTATTTGGGTGCTTTTGGGATCGTTCCGTAACTGCAAGAAACTTGTTTCAAAACATACTGAACTGGTTCAATTAATACAAAAGTTCGTGCCACGAAGTCACATTGTATTTTTCACAACGAACGCACCTAATCCACCCCATTGGACACTAAACTCATGTTTTGGTGTGTTTCATAGTGTTTGGGTGCATTTGGGATCGTTTCGTAACTGCATGAAACTTGGTGCAAAACAGGATGAACTGGAGCAATTAATGCAAAAGTTCGTCCCACAATGTCACGTCGAGATTTTTCGCAACGAATGCACCCAATCCACCCCATTGGACCCTAAACTAATGTTTCGGTCCATTTTGTAGTATTTGGGTGCATTTGGGATCGTTCCGTAACTGCATGAAACTTGTTGCAAAACATACTGAACTGGTTCAATTAATGCAAATGTTCGTGCCACGAAGTCGCGTTGTAATTTTTCACAACCAACGCACCTAATCCACCCCATTGGAACCTAAACTCATGTTTTAGTGCATTTCATAGTGTTTGGGTGCATTTGGGATCATTTCGTAACTACATGAAACTCGGTGCACAACGGGATGAATTAGTGCAATTAAAGCAATAGTTTGTTCCACGAAGTCACATCGGGATTTTTCGCAACGGACGCACCCTATCGACCCCATTGGACCTTAAAGTCATGTTTCAATATGTTTTGTAGTATTTGGGTGCATTTGTTATCGTTTCGTAACTGCATGAAACTTGGTGCAAAACATACTAAACTGGTGCAATTAATGCAAAGGTTTGTGCCACGAAGTCACGTTGTAATTTTTCCCAGCAAACGCACCTGATCCACCCCATTGGACCCTAAAGTCATGTTTTGGTGTGTTTCATAGTGTTTGTGTGCATTTGGGATCGTTTCGTAACAGCATGAAACTCGGTGCAAAACGGGGTGAACTGGTGCAATTAATGCAAAAGTTCGTGCCACGAAGTCACGTCGGGATTTTTCACAACGAACGTACCCAATCCATCCCATTGGCCCTAAACTCAGGTTTTGGTGCGTTTCATAATGTTTGGGTGCATTTGGGATCATTTCATAACTGCATGAAAATCGATGCAAAACGGGGTGAACTAGTGCACTTAATGCAAAAGTTCGTGCCACGAAGTCACTTCAAAACTTTTCGCAATGAACGGACCCAATCAACTCCATTGGACAATAAACTAATGTTTTGATGCGTTTCGTAGTATTTGGGTGCTTTTGGGATCGTTCCGTAACTGCAAGAAACATGTTTCAAAACATACTGAACTGGTTCAATTAATACAAAAGTTCGTGCCACGAAGTCACATTGTACTTTTCGCAACGAACGCACCTGATCCACCCCATTGGACACTAAACTCATGTTTTGGTGTGTTTCATAGTGCTTGGGTGCATTTGGGATCGTTTCGTAACTGCATGAAACTCGGTGCAAAACGGGGTGAACTGGAGCAATTAATGCAAAAGTTTGTGCCACGAAGTCACGTCGGGATTTTTCACAACAAACGCACCCAATCCACTCCATTGGGACGCTAAACTAATGTTTCGGTCCATTTTGTAGTATTTGGGTGCATTTGGGATCATTCCATAACTGCATGAAACTTGTTGCAAAACATACTGAACTGGTTCAATTAATGCAAAAGTTCGTGCAACGAAGTCGCGTTGTAATTTTTCGCAACCAATGCATCTAATCCACCCCATTGGACCCTAAACTCATGTTTTGGTGTGTTTCATAGTGTTTGGGTGCATTTGGGATGGTGCATTTGGGATCGTTTCGTAATTGCATGAAACTTGGTGCAAAACAGGATGAACTGGAGCAATTAATGCAAAAGTTCGTGCCACAAAGTCACGTCACGATTTTTCGCAACGGACGCACCCAATCCACTCCATTGGACCCTAAAGTCATGTTTCAATATGTTTTGTAGTATTTGGGTGCATTTAGGTTCGTTCCGTAACTGCATAAAACTTGTTTCAAAACATACAGAACTGGTTTAATTAATACAAAAGTTCGTGCCACGAAGTCACATTGTAAATTTCGCAATGAACGCACCTAATCCACCCCATTGGACCCTAAACTCATGTTTTGGTGTGTTTCATAGTTTTTAGGTGCATTTCGGATCGTTTCGTAACAGCATGAAACTCGGTGCAAAACGGGGTGAACTGGTGCAATTAATGCAAAAGTTCGTGCCACGAAGTCACGTCGGGATTTTTCACAACGAACGTACCCAATCCACCCCATTGGACCCTAAACTCAGGTTTTGGTGTGTTTCATAGTGTTTGGGTGCATTTGGGATCATTTCATAACTGCATGAAACTCGATGCAAAACGGGGTGAACTAGTGCAATTAAAGCCAAAGTTCGTGCCACGAAGTCACTTCAGGATTTTTCGCAACGAACGGACCCAATCAACTCCATTGGACCCTAAACTAATGTTTCGGTGCGTTTCGTAGTATTAGGGTGCTTTTGGGATCGTTCCGTAACTGCAAGAAACTTGTTTCAAAACATACTGAACTGGTTCAATTAATACAAAAGTTCGTGCCACGAAGTCACATTGTATTTTTCACAACGAACGCACCTGATCCACCCCATTGGACACTAAACTCATGTTTTGGTGTGCTTCATAGTGTTTGGGTGCATTTGGGATCGTTTCGTAACTGCATGAAACTTGGTGCAAAACAGGATGAACTGGAGCAATTAATGCAAAAGTTCGTGCCACAATGTCACGTCGAGATTTTTCGCAACAAATGCACCCAATCCACCCCATTGGACCCTAAACTAATGTTTCGGTCCATTTTGTAGTATTTGGGTGCATTTGGGATCGTTCCGTAACTGCATGAAACTTGTTGCAAAACATACTGAACTGGTTCAATTAATGCAAATGTTCGTGACACGAAGTCGCGTTGTAATTTTTCACAACCAACGCACCTAATCCACCCCATTGGAACCTAAACTCATGTTTTAGTGCATTTCATAGTGTTTGGGTGCATTTGGGATCATTTCGTAACTACATGAAACTCGGTGCACAATGGGATGAATTAGTGCAATTAAAGCAATAGTTTGTTCCACGAAGTCACATCGGGATTTTTCGCAACGGACGCACCCTATCGACCCCATTGGACCTTAAAGTCATGTTTCAATATGTTTTGTAGTATTTGGGTGCATTTGTTATCGTTTCGTAACTGCATGAAACTTGGTGCAAAACATACTAAACTGGTGCAATTAATGCAAAGGTTTGTGCCACGAAGTCACGTTGTAATTTTTCCCAGCAAACGCACCTGATCCACCCCATTGGACCCTAAAGTCATGTTTTGGTGTGTTTCATAGTGTTTGGGTGCATTTGGGATCGTTTCGTAACTGCATGAAACTCGGTGCAAAACGGGGTGAACTGGTGCAATTAATGCAAAAGTTCGTGCCACGAAGTCACGTCGGGATTTTTCACAACGAACGTACCCAATCCATCCCATTGGCCCTAAACTCAGGTTTTGGTGCGTTTCATAATGTTTGGGTGCATTTGGGATCATTTCATAACTGCATGAAAATCGATGCAAAACGGGGTGAACTAGTGCACTTAATGCAAAAGTTCGTGCCACGAAGTCACTTCAAAACTTTTCGCAATGAACGGACCCAATCAACTCCATTGGACAATAAACTAATGTTTTGATGCGTTTCGTAGTATTTGGGTGCTTTTGGGATCGTTCCGTAACTGCAAGAAACATGTTTCAAAACATACTGAACTGGTTCAATTAATACAAAAGTTCGTGCCACGAAGTCACATTGTACTTTTCGCAACGAACGCACCTGATCCACCCCATTGGACACTAAACTCATGTTTTGGTGTGTTTCATAGTGTTTGGGTGCATTTGGGATCGTTTCGTAACTGCATGAAACTCGGTGCAAAACGGGGTGAACTGGAGCAATTAATGCAAAAGTTTGTGCCACGAAGTCACGTCGGGATTTTTCACAACAAACGCACCCAATCCACTCCATTGGACGCTAAACTAATGTTTCGGTCCATTTTGTAGTATTTGGGTGCATTTGGGATCATTCCATAACTGCATGAAACTTGTTGCAAAACATACTGAACTGGTTCAATTAATGCAAAAGTTCGTGCAACGAAGTCGCGTTGTAATTTTTCGCAACCAATGCATCTAATCCACCCCATTGGACCCTAAACTCATGTTTTGGTGTGTTTCATAGTGTTTGGGTGCATTTGGGATGGTGCATTTGGGATCGTTTCGTAATTGCATGAAACTTGGTGCAAAACAGGATGAACTGGAGCAATTAATGCAAAAGTTCGTGCCACAAAGTCACGTCACGATTTTTCGCAACAGACGCACCCAATCCACTCCATTGGACCCTAAAGTCATGTTTCAATATGTTTTGTAGTATTTGGGTGCATTTAGGATCGTTCCGTAACTGCATAAAACTTGTTTCAAAACATACAGAACTGGTTTAATTAATACAAAAGTTCGTGCCACGAAGTCACATTGTAAATTTCGCAATGAACGCACCTAATCCACCCCATTGGACCCTAAACTCATGTTCTGGTGTGTTTCATAGTTTTTAGGTGCATTTGGGATCGTTTCGTAACAGCATGAAACTCGGTGCAAAACGGGGTGAACTGGTGCAATTAATGCAAAAGTTCGTGCCACGAAGTCACGTCGGGATTTTTCACAACGAACGTACCCAATCCACCCCATTGGACCCTAAACTCAGGTTTTGGTGTGTTTCATAATGTTTGGGTGCATTTGGGATCATTTCATAACTGCATGAAACTCGATGCAAAACGGGGTGAACTAGTGCAATTAAAGCCAAAGTTCGTGCCACGAAGTCACTTCAGGATTTTTCGCAACGGACGGACCCTATCGACCCCATTGGACCTTAAAGTCATGTTTCAATATGTTTTGTAGTATTTGGGTGCATTTGTTATCGTTTCGTAACTGCATGAAACTTGGTGCAAAATATACTAAACTGGTGCAATTAATGCAAAGGTTTGTGCCACGAAGTCACGTTGTAATTTTTCCCAGCAAACGCACCTGATCCACCCCATTGGACCCTAAAGTCATGTTTTGGTGTGTTTCATAGTGTTTGGGTGCATTTGGGATCGTTTCGTAACTGCATGAAACTCGGTGCAAAACGGGGTGAACTGGTGCAATTAATGCAAAAGTTCGTGCCACGAAGTCACGTCGGGATTTTTCACAACGAACATACCCAATCCACCCCATTGGCCCTAAACTCAGGTTTTGGTGCGTTTCATAATGTTTGGGTGCATTTGGGATCATTTCATAACTACATGAAAATCGATGCAAAACGGGGTGAACTAGTGCACTTAATGCAAAAGTTCGTGCCACGAAGTCACTTCAGAACTTTTCGCAATGAACGGACCCAATCAACTCCATTGGACAATAAACTAATGTTTTGATGCGTTTCGTAGTAGTTGGGTGCTTTTGGGATCGTTCCGTAACTGCAAGAAACATGTTTCAAAACATATTGAACTGGTTCAATTAATACAAAAGTTCGTGCCACGAAGTCGCATTGTATTTTTCGCAACGAACGCACCTGATCCACCCCATTGGACACTAAACTCATGTTTTTGTGTGTTTCATAGTGTTTGGGTGCATTTGGGATCGTTTCGTAACTGCATGAAACTCGGTGCAAAACGGGGTGAACTGGAGCAATTAATGCAAAAGTTTGTGCCACGAAGTCACGTCGCGATTTTTCACAACGAACGCACCCAATCCACTCCATTGGACCCTAAACTAATGTTTCGGTCCATTTTGTAGTATTTGGGTGCATTTGCGATCATTCCATAACTGAATGAAACTTGTTGCAAAACATATAGAACTGGTTCAATTAATGCAAAAGTTCGTGCAACGAAGTCGCGTTGTAATTTTTCGCAACCAATGCATCTAATCCACCCCATTGGACCCTAAACACATGTTTTGGTGTGTTTCATAGTGTTTGGGTGCATTTGGGATGGTGCATTTGGGATGGTGCATTTGGGATCGTTTTGTAATTGCATGAAACTTGGTGCAAAACAGGATGAACTGGAGCAATTAATGCAAAAGTTCGTGCCACAAAGTCACGTCACGATTTTTCGCAACGGACGCACCCAATCCACTCCATTGGACCCTAAAGTCATGTTTCAATATGTTTTGTAGTATTTGGGTGCATTTGGGATCGTTCCGTAACTGCATAAAACTTGTTTCAAAACATACAGAACTGGTTCAATTAATACAAAAGTTCGTGCCACGAAGTCACATTGTAAATTTCGCAATGAACGCACCTAATCCACCCCATTGGACCCTAAACTCATGTTTTGGTGTGTTTCATAGTTTTTGGGTGCATTTGCGATCGTTTCGTAACAGCATGAAACTCGGTGCAAAACGGGGTGAACTGGTGCAATTAATGCAAAAGTTCGTGCCACGAAGTCACGTCGGGATTTTTCACAACGAACATACCCAATCCACCCCATTGGACCCTAAACTCAGGTTTTGGTGCGTTTCATAGTGTTTGGGTGCATTTGGGATCATTTCATAACTGCATGAAACTCGATGCAAAACGGGGTGAACTAGTGCAATTAATGCCAAAGTTCGTGCCACGAAGTCACTTCAGGATTTTTCACAACGAACGGACCCAATCAACTCCATTGGACCCTAACCTAATGTTTCGGTGCGTTTCGTAGTATTTGGGTGCTTTTGGGATCGTTCCGTAACTGCAAGAAACTTGTTTCAAAACATACTGAACTGGTTCAATTAATACAAAAGTTCGTGCCACGAAGTCACATTGTATTTTTCACAACGAACGCACCTGATCCACCCCATTGGACACTAAACTCATGTTTTGGTGTGTTTCATAGTGTTTGGGTGCATTTGGGATCGTTTCGTAACTGCATGAAACTTGGTGCAAAACAGGATGAACTGGAGCAATTAATGCAAAAGTTCGTGCCACAATGTCACGTCGAGATTTTTCGCAACGAATGCACCCAATCCACCCCATTGGACCCTAAACTAATGTTTCGGTCCATTTTGTAGTATTTGGGTGCATTTGGGATCGTTCCGTAACTGCATGAAACTTGTTGCAAAACATACTGAACTGGTTCAATTAATGCAAATGTTCGTGGCACGAAGTTGCGTTGTAATTTTTCACAACCAACGCACCTAATCCACCCCATTGGAACCTAAACTCATGTTTTGGTGCATTTCATAGTGTTTGGGTGCATTTGGGATCATTTCGTAACTACATGAAACTCGGTGCACAACGGGATGAATTAGTGCAATTAAAGCAATAGTTTGTTCCACGAAGTCACATCGGGATTTTTCGCAACGGACACACCCTATCGACCCCATTGGACCTTAAAGTCATGTTTCAATATGTTTTGTAGTATTTGGGTGCATTTGTTATCGTTTCGTAACTGCATAAAACTTGTTTCAAAACATACAGAACTGGTTCAATTAATACAAAAGTTCGTGCCACGAAGTCACATTGTAAATTTCGCAATGAACGCACCTAATCCACCCCATTGGACCCTAAACTCATGTTTTGGTGTGTTTCATAGTTTTTGGGTGCATTTGGGATCGTTTCGTAACTGCATGAAACTCGGTGCAAAACGGGGTGAACTGGTGCAATAAATGCAAAAGTTCATGCCACGAAGTCACGTCGGGATTTTTCACAACGAACGTACCCAATCCACCCCATTGGCCCTAAACTCAGGTTTTGGTGCGTTTCATAATGTTTGGGTGCATTTGGGATCATTTCATAACTGCATGAAAATCGATGCAAAACGGGGTGAACTAGTGCACTTAATGCAAAAGTTCGTGCCACGAAGTCACTTCAGAACTTTTCGCAATGAACGGACCCAATCAACTCCATTGGACAATAAACTAATGTTTTGATGCGTTTCGTAGTAGTTGGGTGCTTTTGGGATCGTTCCGTAACTGCAAGAAACATGTTTCAAAACATTCTGAACTGGTTCAATTAATACAAAAGTTCGTGCCACGAAGTCACATTGTATTTTTCGCAACGAACGCACCTGATCCACCCCATTGGACACTAAACTCATGTTTTGGTGTGTTTCATAGTGTTTGGGTGCATTTGGGATCGTTTCGTAACTGCATGAAACTCGGTGCAAAACGGGGTGAACTGGAGCAATTAATGCAAAAGTTTGTGCCATGAAGTCACGTCGCGATTTTTTACAACGAACACACCCAATCCACTCCATTGGACCCTAAACTAATGTTTCGGTCCATTTTGTAGTATTTGGGTGCATTTGCGATCATTCCATAACTGCATGAAACTTGTTGCAAAACATACTGAACTGGTTCAATTAATGCAAAAGTTCGTGCAACGAAGTCGCGTTGTAATTTTTCGCAACCAATGCATCTAATCCACCCCATTGGACCCTAAACACATGTTTTGGTGTGTTTCATAGTGTTTGGGTGCATTTGGGATGGTGCGTTTGGGATCGTTTCGTAATTGCATGAAACTTGGTGCAAAACAGGATGAACTGGAGCAATTAATGCAAAAGTTCGTGCCACAAAGTCACGTCACGATTTTTCGCAACGGACGCACCCAATCCACTCCATTGGACCCTAAAGTCATGTTTCAATATGTTTTGTAGTATTTGGGTGCATTTGGGATCGTTCCGTAACTGCATAAAACTTGTTTCAAAACATACAGAACTGGTTCAATTAATACAAAAGTTCGTGCCACGAAGTCACATTGTAAATTTCGCAATGAACGCACCTAATCCACCCCATTGGACCCTAAACTCATGTTTTGGTGTGTTTCATAGTTTTTGGGTGCATTTGGGATCGTTTCGTAACAGCATGAAACTCGGTGCAAAACGGGGTGAACTGGTGCAATTAATGCAAAAGTTCGTGCCACGAAGTCACGTCGGGATTTTTCACAACGAACGTACCCAATCCACCCCATTGGACCCTAAACTCAGGTTTTGGTGCGTTTCATAGTGTTTGGGTGCATTTGGGATCATTTCATAACTGCATGAAACTCGATGCAAAACGGGGTGAACTAGTGCAATTAATGCCAAAGTTCTTGCCACGAAGTCACTTCAGGATTTTTCGCAACGAACGGACCCAATCAACTCCATTGGACCCTAAACTAATGTTTCGGTGCGTTTCGTAGTATTTGGGTGCTTTTGGGATCGTTCCGTAACTGCAAGAAACTTGTTTCAAAACATACTGAACTGGTTCAATTAATACAAAAGTTCGTGCCACGAAGTCACATTGTATTTTTCACAACGAACGCACCTGATCCACCCCATTGGACACTAAACTCATGTTTTGGTGTGTTTCATAGTGTTTGGGTGCATTTGGGATCGTTTCGTAACTGCATGAAACTTGGTGCAAAACAGGATGAACTGGAGCAATTAATGCAAAAGTTCGTGCCACAATGTCACGTCGAGATTTTTCACAACGAATGCACCCAATCCACCCCATTGGACCCTAAACTAATGTTTCGGTCCATTTTGTAGTATTTGGGTGCATTTGGGATCGTTCCGTAACTGCATGAAACTTGTTGCAAAACATACTGAACTGGTTCAATTAATGCAAATGTTCGTGCCACGAAGTCGCGTTGTAATTTTTCACAACCAACGCACCTAATCCACCCCATTGGAACCTAAACTCATGTTTTGGTGCATTTCATAGTGTTTGGGTGCATTTGGGATCATTTCGTAACTACATGAAACTCGGTGCACAACGGGATGAATTAGTGCAATTAAAGCAATAGTTTGTTCCACGAAGTCACATCGGGATTTTTCGCAACGGACGCACCCTATCGACCCCATTGGACCTTAAAGTCATGTTTCAATATGTTTTGTAGTATTTGGGTGCATTTATTATCGTTTCGTAACTGCATAAAACTTGTTTCAAAACATACAGAAATGGTTCAATTAATACAAAAGTTCGTGCCACGAAGTCACATTGTAAATTTCGCAATGAACGCACCTAATCCACCCCATTGGACCCTAAACTCATGTTTTGGTGTGTTTCATAGTTTTTGGGTGCATTTGGGATCGTTTCGTAACAGCATGAAACTCGGTGCAAAACGGGGTGAACTGGTGCAATTAATGCCAAAGTTCATGCCACGAAGTCACATCGGGATTTTTCACAACAAACGTACCCAATCCACCCCATTGGCCCTAAACTCAGGTTTTGGTGCGTTTCATAATGTTTGGGTGCATTTGGGATCATTTCATAACTGCATGAAAATCGATGCAAAACGGGGTGAACTAGTGCACTTAATGCAAAAGTTCGTGCCACGAAGTCACTTCCGAACTTTTCGCAATGAACGGACCCAATCAACTCCATTGGACAATAAACTAATGTTTTGATGCGTTTCGTAGTAGTTGGGTGCTTTTGGGATCGTTCCGTAACTGCAAGAAACATGTTTCAATACATACTGAACTGGTTCAATTAATACAAAAGTTCGTGCCACGAAGTCACATTGTATTTTTCGCAACGAACGCACCTGATCCACCCCATTGGACACTAAACTCATGTTTTGGTGTGTTTCATAGTGTTTGGGTGCATTTGGGATCGTTTCATAACTGCATGAAACTCGGTGCAAAACGGGGTGAACTGGAGCAATTAATGCAAAAGTTTGTGCCATGAAGTCATGTCACGATTTTTCACAACGAACACACCCAATCCACTCCATTGGACCCTAAACTAATGTTTCGGTCCATTTTGTAGTATTTGGGTGCATTTGCGATCATTCCATAACTGCATGAAACTTGTTGCAAAACATACTGAACTGGTTCAATTAATGCAAAAGTTCGTGCAACGAAGTCGCGTTGTAATTTTTCGCAACCAATGCATCTAATCCACCCCATTGGACCCTAAACACATGTTTTGGTGTGTTTCATAGTGTTTGGGTGCATTTGGGATGGTGCATTTGGGATCATTTCGTAATTGCATGAAACTTGGTGCAAAACAGGATGAACTGGAGCAATTAATGCAAAAGTTCGTGCCACAAAGTCGCGTCACGATTTTTCGCAACGGACGCACCCAATCCACTCCATTGGACCCTAAAGTCATGTTTCAATATGTTTTGTAGTATTTGCGTGCATTTGGGATCGTTCCGTAACTGCATAAAACTTGTTTCAAAACATACAGAACTGGTTCAATTAATACAAAAGTTCGTGCCACGAAGTCACATTGTAAATTTCGCAATGAACGCACCTAATCCACCCCATTGGACCCTAAACTCATGTTTTGGTGTGTTTCATAGTTTTTGGGTGCATTTGGGATCGTTTCGTAACAGCATGAAACTCGGTGCAAAACGGGGTGAACTGGTGCAATTAATGCAAAAGTTCGTGCCACGAAGTCACGTCGGGATTTTTCACAACGAACGTACCCAATCCACCCCATTGGACCCTAAACTCAGGTTTTGGTGCGTTTCATAGTGTTTGGGTGCATTTGGGATCATTTCATAACTGCATGAAACTCGATGCAAAACGGGGTGAACTAGTGCAATTAATGACAAAGTTCGTTCCACGAAGTCACTTCAGGATTTTTCGCAACGAACGGACCCAATCAACTCCATTGGACCCTAAACTAATGTTTCGGTGCGTTTCGTAGTATTTGGGTGCTTTTGGGATCGTTCCGTAACTGCAAGAAACTTGTTTCAAAACATACTGAACTGGTTCAATTAATACAAAAGTTCGTGCCACGAAGTCACATTGTATTTTTCACAACGAACGCACCTGATCCACCCCATTGGACACTAAACTCATGTTTTGGTGTGTTTCATAGTGTTTGGGTGCATTTGGGATCGTTTCGTAACTGCATGAAACTCGGTGCAAAACGGGGTGAACTGGAGCAATTAATGCAAAAGTTTGTGCCACGAAGTCACGTCGCGATTTTTTACAACGAACGCACCCAATCCACTCCATTGGACCCTAAACTAATGTTTCGGTCCATTTTGTAGTATTTGGGTGCATTTGCGATCATTCCATAACTGCATGAAACTTGTTGCAAAACATACTGAACTGGTTCAATTAATGCAAAAGTTCGTGCAACGAAGTCGCATTGTAATTTTTCGCAACCAATGCATCTAATCCACCCCATTGGACCCTAAACTCATGTTTTGGTGTGTTTCATAGTGTTTGGGTGCATTTGGGATGGTGCATTTGGGATCGTTTCGTAATTGCATGAAACTTGGTGCAAAACAGGATGAACTGGTGCAATTAATGCAAAAGTTCGTGCCACAAAGTCACGTCACGATTTTTCACAACGGACGCACCCAATCCACTCCATTGGACCCTAAAGTCATGTTTCAATATGTTTTGTAGTATTTGGGTGCATTTGGGATCATTCCGTAACTGCATAAAACTTGTTTCAAAACATACAGAACTGGTTCAATTAATACAAAAGTTCGTGCCACGAAGTCACATTGTAAATTTCGCAATGAACGCACCTAATCCACCCCATTGGACCCTAAACTCATGTTTTGGTGTGTTTCATAGTTTTTGGGTGCATTTGGGATCGTTTCGTAACAGCATGAAACTCGGTGCAAAACGGGGTGAACTGGTGCAATTAATGCAAAAGTTCGTGCCACGAAGTCACGTTGGGATTTTTCACAACGAACGTACCCAATCCACCCCATTGGACCCTAAACTCAGGTTTTGGTGCGTTTCATAGTGTTTGGGTGCATTTGGGATCATTTCATAACTGCATGAAACTCGATGCAAAACGGGGTGAACTAGTGCAATTAATGCCAATGTTCGTGCCACGAAGTCACTTCAGGATTTTTGGCAACGAACGGACCCAATCAACTCCATTGGACCCTAAACTAATGTTTCGGTGCGTTTCGTAGTATTTGGGTGCTTTTGGGATCGTTCCGTAACTGCAAGAAACATGTTTCAAAACATACTGAACTGGTTCAATAAATACAAAAGTTCGTGCCACGAAGTCACATTGTATTTTTCACAACGAACCCACCTGATCCACCCCATTGGACACTAAACTCATGTTTTGGTGTGTTTCATAGTGTTTGGGTGCATTTGGGATCGTTTCGTAACTGCATGAAACTTGGTGCAAAACAGGATGAACTGGAGCAATTAATGCAAAAGTTCGTGCCACAATGTCACGTCGAGATTTTTCGCAACGAATGCACCCAATCCACCCCATTGGACCCTAAACTAATGTTTCGGTCCATTTTGTAGTATTTGGGTGCATTTGGGATCGTTCCGTAACTGCATGAAACTTGTTGCAAAACATACTGAACTGGTTTAATTAATGCAAATGTTCGTGCCACGAAGTCGCGTTGTAATTTTTCACAACCAACGCACCTAATCCACCCCATTGGAACCTAAACTTATGTTTTGGTGCATTTCATAGTGTTTGGGTGCATTTGGGATCATTTCGTAACTACATGAAACTCGGTGCACAACGGGATGAATTAGTGCAATTAAAGCAATAGATTGTTCAACGAAGTCACATCGGGATTTTTCGCAACGGACGCACCCTATCGACCCCATTGGACCTTAAAGTCATGTTTCAATATGTTTTGTAGTATTTGGGTGCATTTGTTATCGTTTCGTAACTGCATAATGCAAAGGATTGTGCCACGAAGTCACGTTGTAATTTTTCCCAGCAAACACACCTCATCCACCCCATTGGACCCTAAAGTCATGTTTTGGTCTGTTTCATAGTGTTTGGGTGCATTTGGGATCGATTCGTAACTGCATGAAACTCGGTGCAAAACGGGGTTAACTGGTGCAATTAATGCAAAAGTTCGTGCCACGAAGTCACGTCGGGATTTTTCACAACGAACGTACCCAATCCACCCAGGTTTTGGTGCCCTAAACTCAGGTTTTGGTGCGTTTCATAATGTTTGGGTGCATTTGGGATCATTTCATAACTGCATTAAAATCGATGCAAAACGGGGTGAACTAGTGCACTTAATGCAAAAGTTCGTGCCACGAAGTCACTTCAGAATTTTTCGCAATGAACGGACCCAATCAACTCCATTGGACAATAAACTAATGTTTCGATGCGTTTCGTAGTATTTGGGTGCTTTTGGGATCGTTCCGTAACTGCAAGAAACTTGTTTCAAAACATACTGAACTGGTTCAATTAATACAAAAGTTCGTGCCACGAAGTCACATTGTATTTTTCACAACGAACGCACCTGATCCACCCCATTGAACACTAAACTCATGTTTTGGTGTGTTTCATAGTGTTTGGGTGCATTTGGGATCGTTTCGTAACTGCATGAAACTTGGTGCAAAACAGGATGAACTGGAGCAATTAATGCAAAAGTTCGTGCCACAATGTCACGTCGAGATTTTTCGCAACGAATGCACCCAATCCACCCCATTGGACCCTAAACTAATGTTTCGGTCCATTTTGTAGTATTTGGGTGCATTTGGGATCGTTCCGTAACTGCATGAAACTTGTTGCAAAACATACTGAACTGGTTCAATTAATGCAAATGTTCGTGCCACAAAGTCGCGTTGTAATTTTTCACAACCAACGCACCTAATCCACCCCATTGGAACCTAAACTCATGTTTTGGTGCATTTCATAGTGTTTGGGTGCATTTGGGATCATTTCGTAACTACATGAAACTCGGTGCACAACGAGATGAATTAGTGCAATTAAAGCAATAGTTTGTTCCACGAAGTCACATCGGGATTTTTCGCAACGGACGCACCCTATCGACCCCATTGGACCTTAAAGTCATGTTTCAATATGTTTTGTAGTATTTGGGTGCATTTGTTATCGTTTCGTAACTGCATGAAACTTGGTGCAAAACATACTAAACTGGTGCAATTAATGCAAAGGTTTGTGCCACGAAGTCACATTGTAATTTTTCCCAGCAAACGCACCTGATCCACCCCATTGGACCCTAAAGTCATGTTTTGGTGTGTTTCATAGTGTTTGGGTGCATTTGGGATCGTTTCGTAACTGCATGAAACTCGGTGCAAAACGGGGTGAACTGGTGCAATTAATGCAAAAGTTCATGCCACGAAGTCACGTCGGGATTTTTCACAACGAACGTACCCAATCCACCCCATTGGCCCTAAACTCAGGTTTTGGTGCGTTTCATAATGTTTGGGTGCATTTGGGATCATTTCATAACTGCATGAAAATCGATGCAAAACGGGGTGAACTAGTGCACTTAATGCAAAAGTTCGTGCCACGAAGTCACTTCAGAACTTTTCGCAATGAACGGACCCAATCAACTCCATTGGACAATAAACTAATGTTTTGATGCGTTTCATAGTAGTTGGGTGCTTTTGGGATCGTTCCGTAACTTCAAGAAACATGTTTCAAAACATACTGAACTGGTTCAATTAATACAAAAGTTCGTGCCACGAAGTCACATTGTATTTTTCGCAACGAACGCACCTGATCCACCCCATTGGACACTAAACTCATGTTTTGGTGTGTTCCATAGTGTTTGGGTGCATTTGGGATCGTTTCATAACTGCATGAAACTCGGTGCAAAACGGGGTGAACTGGAGCAATTAATGCAAAAGTTTGTGCCACGAAGTCACGTCGCGATTTTTCACAACGAACGCACCCAATCCACTCCATTGGACCCTAAACTAATGTTTCGGTCCATTTTGTAGTATTTGGGTGCATTTGCGATCATTCCATAACTGCATGAAACTTGTTGCAAAACATACTGAACTGGTTCAATTAATGCAAAAGTTCGTGCAACGAAGTCGCATTGTAATTTTTCGCAACCAATGCATCTAATCCACCCCATTGGACCCTAAACTCATGTTTTGGTGTGTTTCATAGTGTTTGGGTGCATTTGGGATGGTGCATTTGGGATCGTTTCGTAACAGCATGAAACTCGGTGCAAAACGGTGTGAACTGGTGCAATTAATGCAAAAGTTCGTGCCACGAAGTCACGTCGGGATTTTTCACAACGAACGTACCCAATCCACCCCATTGGACCCTAAACTCAGGTTTTGGTGCGTTTCATAGTGTTTGGGTGCATTTGGGATCATTTCATAACTGCATGAAACTCGATGCAAAATGGGGTGAACTAGTGCAATTAATGCCAATGTTCGTGCCACGAAGTCACTTCAGGATTTTTGGTAACGAACGGACCCAATCAACTCCAATGGACCCTAAACTAATGTTTCGGTGCGTTTCGTAGTATTTGGGTGCTTTTGGGATCGTTCCGTAACTGCAAGAAACATGTTTCAAATCATACTGAACTGGTTCAATTAATACAAAAGTTCGTGCCACGAAGTCACATTGTAAATTTCGCAATGAACGCACCTAATCCACCCCATTGGACCCTAAACTAATGTTTCGGTCCATTTTGTAGTATTTGGGTGCATTTGGGATCGTTCCGTAACTGCATGAAACTTGTTGCAAAACATACTGAACTGGTTTAATTAATGCAAATGTTCGTGCCACGAAGTCGCGTTGTAATTTTTCACAACCAACGCACCTAATCCACCCCATTGGAACCTAAACTCATGTTTTGGTGCATTTCATAGTGTTTGGGTGCATTTGGGATCATTTCGTAACTACATGAAACTCGGTGCACAACGGGATGAATTAGTGCAATTAAAGCAATAGTTTGTTCAACGAAGTCACATCGGGATTTTTCGCAACGGACGCACCCTATCGACCCCATTGGACCTTAAAGTCATGTTTCAATATGTTTTGTAGTATTTGGGTGCATTTGTTATCGTTTCGTAACTTCATGAAACTTGGTGCAAAACATACTAAACTGGTGCAATTAATGCAAAGGTTTGTGCCACGAAGTCACGTTGTAATTTTTCCCAGTAAACGCACCTGATCCACCCCATTGGACCCTAAAGTCATGTTTTGGTGTGTTTCATAGTGTTTGGGTGCATTTGGGATCGTTCCGTAACTGCATAAAACTTGTTTCAAAACATACTGAACTGGTTCAATTAATACAAAAGTTCGTGCCACGAAGTCACATTGTATTTTTTGCAACGAACACACCTAATCCACCCCATTGGACCATAAACTCATGTTTTGGTGTGTTTCATAGTGTTTGGGTGCATTTGCGATCGTTTCGTAACTGCATAAAACTTGGTACAAAACGGGGTGAACTGGAGCAATTAATGCAAAAGTTTGTGCCACGAAGTCACGTCGGGATTTTTCACAACGAACGCACCCAATCCACTCCATTGGACCCTAAACTAATGTTTCGGTCCATTTTGTAGTATTTGGGTGCATTTGGGATCATTCCATAACTGCATGAAACTTGTTGCAAAACATACTGAACTGGTCCAATTAATGCAAAACTTCGTGCAACGAAGTCGCGTTGTAATTTTTTGCAACCAATGCATCTAATCCACCCGATTGGACCCTAAACTAATGTTTTGGTGCATTTCATAGTGTTTCGTGCATTTGGGATCATTTCGTAACTACATGAAACTCGGTGCAAAATGGGATGAATTGGTGCAATTAATGCAAAAGTTTTTTCCACGAAGTCACATCAGGATTTTTCGCAATGGACGCACCCTATCCACCCCATTGGATCCTAAGGTCACGTTTCAGTATGTTTTGAAGTATTTGGGTGCATTTGGGATCGTTTCGTAACTGCATGAAAATTGGTGCAAAACATACTGAACTGGTGCAATTAATGCAAATGTTTGTGCCACGAAGTCACGTTGTAATTTTTATCAACAAACGCACCTGATCCACCCCATTGGACCCCAAACTTATGTTTTGGTGCCTTTCTTAGTGTTTGGGTGCATTTGGGATCGTTTCATAACTGCATGAAACTCGGTGCAAAACGGGGTGAACTGGTGCAATTAATGCAAAAGTTCGTGCCACGAAGTCACGTCGGGATTTTTCACAACGAACGCACCCAATCCACCCCATTGGACCCTAAACTCATGTTTTGGTTAGTTTCATAGTGTTTGGGTGCATTTGGGATCATTTCATAACTGCATGAAACTCGATGCAAAACGGGGTGAACTAGTGCAATTAATGCAAAAGTTCGTCCCACGAAGTCATTTCAGAATTTTTCGCAACGAACGGACCAAATCAACTCCATTGGACCCTAAACTAATGTTTCAGTGCGTTTCGTAGTATTTGGGTGCATTTGGGATCGTTGTGTAACTGCATAAAACTTGTTTCAAAACATACTGAACTGGTTCAATTAATACAAAAGTTCGTGCCACGAAGTCACATTGTATTTTTCGCAACGAACGCACCTAATCCACCCCATTGGACCCTAA
This sequence comes from Panicum virgatum, assembly GCF_016808335.1. Classification (NCBI taxonomy): domain Eukaryota; kingdom Viridiplantae; phylum Streptophyta; class Magnoliopsida; order Poales; family Poaceae; genus Panicum; species Panicum virgatum. The sequence continues at coordinate 40,002 of NW_024376303.1, forward strand.
ACTCATGTTTTGGTGTGTTTCATAGTGTTTGGGTCCATTTGGGACCGTTTCGTAACTGCATGAAACTCGGTGCAAAACGGGGTGAACTGGAGCAATTAATGCAAAAGTTCGTGCCACGAAGTCACGTCGGGATTTTTCACAACGAACGCACCCAATCCACTCCATTTGACCCTAAACTAATGTTTCGGTCCATTTTGTAGTATTTGGGTGCATTTGGGATCGTTCCATAACTGCATGAAACTTGTTGCAAAACAAACTGAACTGGTCCAATTAATTCAAAAGTTCGTGCAAGGAAGTCGCGTTGTAATTTTTCGCAACCAATGCAACTAATTCACCCCATTAGACCCTAAACTAATGTTTTGGTGCATTTCATAGTGTTTGGGTGCTTTTGGGATCATTTCATAACTGCATGAAACTCGACGCAAAACGGGGTGAACTAGTGCAATTAATGCCAAAGTTCGTGCCACAAAGTCACTTCAGGATTTTTCGCAACGAACGGACCCAATCAACTCCATTGGACCCTAAACTAATGTTTTGGTGCGTTTCGTAGTATTTGGGTGCATTTGGGATGATTTCATAACTGCATGTAACTCGACCCAAAACGGGGTTAACTAGTGCAATTAATGCCAAAGTTTGTGCCACAAAGTCACTTCAGGATTTTTCGCAACGAACGGACCCAATCAACTCCATTGGACCCTAAACTAATGTTTCAGTGTGTTTCATAGTATTTGGGTGCATTTGGGATCATTCCGTAACTACATAAAACTTGTTTCAAAACATACTGAACTGGTTCAATTAATAAAAAGTTCGTGCCACGAAGTCACATTGTATTTTTCGCAACGAACGCACCTGATCCACCCCATTAGACCCTAAACTCATGTTTTGGTGTGTTTCATAGTGTTTGGGTGCATTTGGGATCGTTTCGTAACTGCATGAAACTTGGTGCAAAACAGCATGAACTGGAGCAATTAATGAAAAAGTTCGTGCCACAATGTCACGTCGAGATTTTTCGCAACGAATGCACCCAATCCACCCCATTGGACCCTAAACTAATGTTTCAGTCCGTTTTGTAGTATTTGGGTGCATTTGGGATCGTTGCGTAACTGCATGAAACTTCTTGCAAAACATACTGAACTGGTTCAATTAATGCAAATGTTCATGCCACGAAGTCGTGTTGTAATTTTTCGCAACCAACGCACCTAATCCACCCCATTGGAACCTAAACTAATGTTTTAGTGCATTTCATAGTGTTCGGGTGCATTTGGGATCATTTCGTAACTACATGAAACTCCATGCAAAACGGGATGAATTAGTGCAATTAAAGCAATAGTTTGTTCCACAAAGTCACATTGGGATTTTTCGCAACGGTCGCACCCTATCCACCCCATTGGACCCTAAAGTCATGTTTCAATACGTTTTGTAGTATTTGGGTGCATTTGGGATCGTTTCGTAACTGCATGAAACTTGGTGCAAAACATACTAAATTGGTGCAATTAATGCAAAGGTTTGTGCCACGAAGTCACGTTGTAATTTTTCCCAACAAACGCACCTGATCCACCCCATTTGGGATCATTTCGTAACTGCATGAAACTCGGTGCATAATGGGGTGAACTGGTGCAATTAATGCAAAAGTTCGTGCCACGAAGTCACGTCGGGATTTTTCACAACGAACGCACCCAAAACACCCCATTGGACCCTAAACTCATGTTTTGGTGCGTTTCATAGTGTTTGGGTGCATTTGGGATCATTTCATAACTGCATGAAACTCGACGCAAAACGGGGTGAACTAGTGCAATTAATGCCAAAGTTCGTGCCACAAAGTCACTTCAGGATTTTTCGCAACGAACGGACCAGATCAACTCCATTGGACCCTAAACTAATGTTTCGGTGCGTTTCGTATTATTTGGGTGCATTTGGGATCCTTTCATAACTGCATGAAACTCGACGCAAAACGGGGTGAACTAGTGCAATTAATGCCAAAGTTCGTGCAACAAAGTCACTTCAGGATTTTTCGCAACAAACGGACCCAATCAACTCCATTGGACCCTAAACTATTGTTTTGGTGCGTTTCGTAGAATTTGGGTGCATTTGGGATCGTTCCGTAACTGCAAGAAACTTGTTTCAATACATACTGAACTGGTTCAATTAATACAAAAGTTCGTGCCACGAAGTCACTTTTTATTTTTCGCAACGAACACACCTGATACACCCCATTGGACACTAAACTCATGTTTTGGTGTGTTTCATAGTGTTTGGGTGCATTTTGGATCGTTTCGTAATTGCATGAAGTTGGTGCAAAATGGGATGAACTAGACCAATTAATGCAAAAGTTCGTGCCACAAAGTCACGTTGAGATTTTTCGCAACGAATGCACCCAATCCACTCCATTGGAACCTAAACTAATGTTTCAGTCCGTTTTGTAGTATTTGGGGGAATTTGGGATCGTTCCGTAACTACATGAAAGTTGTTGCAAAACATACTGAACTGGTCCAATTAATGCAAAAGTTTGTGCAACGAAGTCGCGTTGTAATTTTTCGCAACCAATGCATCTAATCCACCCCATTGGACCCTAAACTAATGTTTTGGTGCATTTCATAGTGTTTGGTGCATTTGGGATCATTTCGTAACTGCATGAAACTCGGTGCAAAATGGGATGAATTGGTGCAATTAATGCAAAAGTTTATTCCACGAAGTCACATCAGGATTTTTCGCAACGGTCGCACCCTATCCACCGCATTGGACCCTAAAGTAATGTTTCAGTATGTTTTGTAGTATTTGGGTGCATTTGGGATTGTTTCTTAACTGCATGAAACTTGGTGCAAAACATACTGAACTGGTGCAATTAATGCAAATGTTCGTGCCACGAAGTCACGTTGTAATTTTTCCCAACAAACGCACCTCATCCACCCCATTGGACCCAAAACTCATGTTTTGGTGTGTTTCATAGTGTTTTGGTGCATTTGGGATGGTGCATTTGGGATCGTTTCGTAATTGCATGAAACTTGGTGCAAAACGGGATGAACTGGAGCAATTAATTCAAAAGTTCGTGCAACAAAGTCACGTCGAGATTTTTCGCAACGAATGCACCCAATCCACTCCATTGGACACTAAACTAATGTTTCGGTCTGTTTTGTAGTATTTGCGTGCATTTGGGATCGTTCCATAACTGCATGAAACTTGTTGCAAAACATACTGAACTGGTCCAATTAATGCAAAAGTTTGTGCCACGAAGTCGCGTTGTAATTTTTTGCAACCAACGCACCTAATCCACCCCATTGGACCCTAAACTCATGTTTTGGTGCGTTTCATAGTTTTTGGGTGCATTTGGAATCGTTTCGTAATAGCATGAAACTCGGTGCAAAACGGGGTGAACTGGTGCAATTAATGCAAAAGTTCGTGCCACGAAGTCACGTCGGGATTTTTCGCAACGAACGCACCCAATCCACCCCATTGGACCCTAAATTCATGTTTTGGCGCGTTTCATAGTGTTTGGGTGCATTTGGGATCATTTCATAACTGCATGAAACTCGGTGCAAAACGGGGTGAACTAGTGCAATTAATGCCAAAGTTCGTGCCACGAAGTCAGTTCAGGATTTTTCGCAACGAACAGACCCAATCAACTCCATTGGACCCTAAACTAATGTTTTGGTGCGTTTCGTAGTATTTGGGTGCATTTGGGATCGTTCTGTATCTGCATAAAACTTGTTTCAAAACATACTGAACTGGTTCAATTAATACAAAAGTTCGTGCCATGAAGTCACATTGTATTTTTCGCAACCAACGCACCTAATCCACCCCATTGGACCCTAAACTCATGTTTTCGTGTGTTTCATAGTGTTTGGGTGCATTTGGGATCGTTTCGTAATTGCATGAAAGTTGGTGCAAAACGGGATGAACTAGCGCAATTAATGCAAAAGTTCGTGCCACAAAGTCACGTCGAGATTTTTCTCAACAAATGCACCCAATCCACCCCATTGGACCCTAAACTAATGTTTCAGTCCGTTTTGTAGTATTTGGGTGCATTTGGGATCGTTTCGTAACTGCATGAAAATCGGTGCAAAACGGGGTGAACTGGTGCAATTAATGCAAAAGTTCGTGCCACGAAGTCACGTCGGGATTTTTCGCAACGAACGCACCCAATCCACCCCATTGGACCCTAACCTCATGTTTTGGTGCGTTTCATAGTGTTTGGGTGCATTTGGGATCATTTCATAACTGCATGAAACTCGGTGCAAAACGGGGTGAACTAGTGCAATTAATGCCAAAGTTCGTGCCACGAAGTCAGTTCAGGATTTTTCGCAACGAACGGACCCAATCAACTCCATTGGACCCTAAACTAATGTTTCAGTGTGTTTCATAGTATTTGGGTGCATTTGGGATCATTCCGTAACTACATAAAACTTGTTTCAAAACATACTGAACTGGTTCAATTAATAAAAAGTTCGTGCCACGAAGTCACATTGTATTTTTCGCAACGAACGCACCTGATCCACCCCATTAGACCCTAAACTCATGTTTTAGTGTGTTTCATAGTGTTTGGGTGCATTTGGGATCGTTTCGTAACTGCATGAAACTTGGTGCAAAACAGCATGAACTGGAGCAATTAATGAAAAAGTTCGTGCCACAATGTCACGTCGAGATTTTTCGCAACGAATGCACCCAATCCACCCCATTGGACCCTAAACTAATGTTTCAGTCCGTTTTGTAGTATTTGGGTGCATTTGGGATCGTTGCGTAACTGCATGAAACTTCTTGCAAAACATACTGAACTGGTTCAATTAATGCAAATGTTCATGCCACGAAGTCGTGTTGTAATTTTTCGCAACCAACGCACCTAATCCACCCCATTGGAACCTAAACTAATGTTTTAGTGCATTTCATAGTGTTCGGGTGCATTTGGGATCATTTCGTAACTACATGAAACTCCATGCAAAACGGGATGAATTAGTGCAATTAAAGCAATAGTTTGTTCCACAAAGTCACATTGGGATTTTTCGCAACGGTCGCACCCTATCCACCCCATTGGACCCTAAAGTCATGTTTCAATACGTTTTGTAGTATTTGGGTGCATTTGGGATCGTTTCGTAACTGCATGAAACTTGGTGCAAAACATACTAAATTGGTGCAATTAATGCAAAGGTTTGTGCCACGAAGTCACGTTGTAATTTTTCCCAACAAACGCACCTGATCCACCCCATTTGGGATCATTTCGTAACTGCATGAAACTCGGTGCAAAACGGGGTGAACTGGTGCAATTAATGCAAAAGTTCGTGCCACGAAGTCACGTCGGGATTTTTCACAACGAACGCACCCAAAACACCCCATTGGACCCTAAACTCATGTTTTGGTGCGTTTCATAGTGTTTGGGTGCATTTGGGATCATTTCATAACTGCATGAAACTCGACGCAAAACGGGGTGAACTAGTGCAATTAATGCCAAAGTTCGTGCCACAAAGTCACTTCAGGATTTTTCGCAACGAACGGACCAGATCAACTCCATTGGACCCTAAACTAATGTTTCGGTGCATTTCGTATTATTTGGGTGCATTTGGGATCCTTTCATAACTGCATGAAACTCGACGCAAAACGGGGTGAACTAGTGCAATTAATGCCAAAGTTCGTGCAACAAAGTCACTTCAGGATTTTTCGCAACAAACGGACCCAATCAACTCCATTGGACCCTAAACTATTGTTTTGGTGCGTTTCGTAGAATTTGGGTGCATTTGGGATCGTTCCGTAACTGCAAGAAACTTGTTTCAATACATACTGAACTGGTTCAATTAATACAAAAGTTCGTGCCACGAAGTCACTTTTTATTTTTCGCAACGAACACACCTGATACACCCCATTGGACACTAAACTCATGTTTTGGTGTGTTTCATAGTGTTTGGGTGCATTTTGGATCGTTTCGTAATTGCATGAAGTTGGTGCAAAATGGGATGAACTAGACCAATTAATGCAAAAGTTCGTGCCACAAAGTCACGTTGAGATTTTTCGCAACGAATGCACCCAATCCACTCCATTGGAACCTAAACTAATGTTTCAGTCCGTTTTGTAGTATTTGGGGGAATTTGGGATCGTTCCGTAACTACATGAAAGTTGTTGCAAAACATACTGAACTGGTCCAATTAATGCAAAAGTTTGTGCAACGAAGTCGCGTTGTAATTTTTCGCAACCAATGCATCTAATCCACCCCATTGGACCCTAAACTAATGTTTTGGTGCATTTCATAGTGTTTGGTGCATTTGGGATCATTTCGTAACTGCATGAAACTCGGTGCAAAATGGGATGAATTGGTGCAATTAATGCAAAAGTTTATTCCACGAAGTCACATCAGGATTTTTCGCAACGGTCGCACCCTATCCACCGCATTGGACCCTAAAGTAATGTTTCAGTATGTTTTGTAGTATTTGGGTGCATTTGGGATTGTTTCGTAACTGCATGAAACTTGGTGCAAAACATACTGAACTGGTGCAATTAATGCAAATGTTCGTGCCACGAAGTCACGTTGTAATTTTTCCCAACAAACGCACCTCATCCACCCCATTGGACCCAAAACTCATGTTTTGGTGTGTTTCATAGTGTTTTGGTGCATTTGGGATGGTGCATTTGGGATCGTTTCGTAATTGCATGAAACTTGGTGCAAAACGGGATGAACTGGAGCAATTAATTCAAAAGTTCGTGCAACAAAGTCACGTCGAGATTTTTCGCAACGAATGCACCCAATCCACTCCATTGGACACTAAACTAATGTTTCGGTCTGTTTTGTAGTATTTGCGTGCATTTGGGATCGTTCCATAACTGCATGAAACTTGTTGCAAAACATACTGAACTGGTCCAATTAATGCAAAAGTTTGTGCCACGAAGTCGCGTTGTAATTTTTTGCAACCAACGCACCTAATCCACCCCATTGGACCCTAAACTCATGTTTTGGTGCGTTTCATAGTTTTTGGGTGCATTTGGAATCGTTTCGTAATAGCATGAAACTCGGTGCAAAACGGGGTGAACTGGTGCAATTAATGCAAAAGTTCGTGCCACGAAGTCACGTCGGGATTTTTCGCAACGAACGCACCCAATCCACCCCATTGGACCCTAAATTCATGTTTTGGCGCGTTTCATAGTGTTTGGGTGCATTTGGGATCATTTCATAACTGCATGAAACTCGGTGCAAAACGGGGTGAACTAGTGCAATTAATGCCAAAGTTCGTGCCACGAAGTCAGTTCAGGATTTTTCGCAACGAACAGACCCAATCAACTCCATTGGACCCTAAACTAATGTTTTGGTGCGTTTCGTAGTATTTGGGTGCATTTGGGATCGTTCTGTATCTGCATAAAACTTGTTTCAAAACATACTGAACTGGTTCAATTAATACAAAAGTTCGTGCCATGAAGTCACATTGTATTTTTCGCAACCAACGCACCTAATCCACCCCATTGGACCCTAAACTCATGTTTTCGTGTGTTTCATAGTGTTTGGGTGCATTTGGGGTCGTTTCGTAATTGCATGAAAGTTGGTGCAAAACGGGATGAACTAGCGCAATTAATGCAAAAGTTCGTGCCACAAAGTCACGTCGAGATTTTTCTCAACAAATGCACCCAATCCACTCCATTGGACCCTAAACTAATGTTTCAGTCCGTTTTGTAGTATTTGGGTGCATTTGGGATCGTTTCGTAACTGCATGAAAATCGGCGCAAAACGGGGTGAACTGGTGCAATTAATGCAAAAGTTCGTGCCACGAAGTCACGTCGGGATTTTTCGCAACGAACGCACCCAATCCACCCCATTGGACCCTAACCTCATGTTTTGGTGCGTTTCATAGTGTTTGGGTGCATTTGGGATCATTTCATAACTGCATGAAACTCGGTGCAAAACGTGGTGAACTAGTGCAATTAATGCCAAAGTTCGTGCCACGAAGTCAGTTCAGGATTTTTCGCAACGAACGGACCCAATCAACTCCATTGGACCCTAAACTAATGTTTCAGTGTGTTTCATAGTATTTGGGTGCATTTGGGATCATTCCGTAACTACATAAAACTTGTTTCAAAACATACTGAACTGGTTCAATTAATAAAAAGTTCGTGCCACGAAGTCACATTGTATTTTTCGCAACGAACGCACCTGATCCACCCCATTAGACCCTAAACTCATGTTTTGGTGTGTTTCATAGTGTTTGGGTGCATTTGGGATCGTTTCGTAACTGCATGAAACTTGGTGCAAAACAGCATGAACTGGAGCAATTAATGAAAAAGTTCGTGCCACAATGTCACGTCGAGATTTTTCGCAACGAATGCACCCAATCCACCCCATTGGACCCTAAACTAATGTTTCAGTCCGTTTTGTAGTATTTGGGTGCATTTGGGATCGTTCCGTAACTGCATGAAACTTCTTGCAAAACATACTGAACTGGTTCAATTAATGCAAATGTTCATGCCATGAAGTCGCGTTGTAATTTTTCGCAACCAACGCACCTAATCCACCCCATTGGAACCTAAACTAATGTTTTAGTGCATTTCATAGTGTTCGGGTGCATTTGGGATCATTTCGTAACTACATGAAACTCCATGCAAAACGGGATGAATTAGTGCAATTAAAGCAATAGTTTGTTCCACAAAGTCACATTGGGATTTTTCGCAACGGTCGCACCCTATCCACCCCATTGGACCCTAAAGTCATGTTTCAATACGTTTTGTAGTATTTGGGTGCATTTGGGATCGTTTCGTAACTGCATGAAACTTGGTGCAAAACATACTAAATTGGTGCAATTAATGCAAAGGTTTGTGCCACGAAGTCACGTTGTAATTTTTCCCAACAAACGCACCTGATCCACCCCATTTGGGATCATTTCGTAACTGCATGAAACTCGGTGCAAAACGGGGTGAACTGGTGCAATTAATGCAAAAGTTCGTGCCACGAAGTCACGTCGGGATTTTTCACAACGAACGCACCCAAAACACCCCATTGGACCCTAAACTCATGTTTTGGTGCGTTTCATAGTGTTTGGGTGCATTTGGGATCATTTCATAACTGCATGAAACTCGACGCAAAACGGGGTGAACTAGTGCAATTAATGCCAAAGTTCGTGCCACAAAGTCACTTCAGGATTTTTCGCAACGAACGGACCAGATCAACTCCATTGGACCCTAAACTAATGTTTCGGTGCGTTTCGTATTATTTGGGTGCATTTGGGATCCTTTCATAACTGCATGAAACTCGACGCAAAACGGGGTGAACTAGTGCAATTAATGCCAAAGTTCGTGCCACAAAGTCACTTCAGGATTTTTCGCAACAAACGGACCCAATCAACTCCATTGGACCCTAAACTAATGTTTTGGTGCGTTTCGTAGAATTTGGGTGCATTTGGGATCGTTCCGTAACTGCAAGAAACTTGTTTCAATACATACTGAACTGGTTCAATTAATACAAAAGTTCGTGCCACGAAGTCACTTTGTATTTTTCGCAACGAACACACCTGATACACCCCATTGGACACTAAACTCATGTTTTGGTGTGTTTCATAGTGTTTGGGTGCATTTTGGATCGTTTCGTAATTGCATGAAGTTGGTGCAAAATGGGATGAACTAGACCAATTAATGCAAAAGTTCGTGCCACAAAGTCACGTTGAGATTTTTCGCAACGAATGCACCCAATCCACTCCATTGGAACCTAAACTAATGTTTCAGTCCGTTTTGTAGTATTTGGGGGAATTTGGGATCGTTCCGTAACTACATGAAAGTTGTTGCAAAACATACTGAACTGGTCCAATTAATGCAAAAGTTTGTGCAACGAAGTCGCGTTGTAATTTTTCGCAACCAATGCATCTAATCCACCCCATTGGACCCTAAACTAATGTTTTGGTGCATTTCATAGTGTTTGGTGCATTTGGGATCATTTCGTAACTGCATGAAACTCGGTGCAAAATGGGATGAATTGGTGCAATTAATGCAAAAGTTTATTCCACGAAGTCACATCAGGATTTTTCGCAACGGTCGCACCCTATCCACCGCATTGGACCCTAAAGTAATGTTTTAGTATGTTTTGTAGTATTTGGGTGCATTTGGGATTGTTTCGTAACTGCATGAAACTTGGTGCAAAACATACTGAACTGGTGCAATTAATGCAAATGTTCGTGCCACGAAGTCACGTTGTAATTTTTCCCAACAAACGCACCTCATCCACCCCATTGGACCCAAAACTCATGTTTTGGTGTGTTTCATAGTGTTTTGGTGCATTTGGGATGGTGCATTTGGGATCGTTTCGTAATTGCATGAAACTTGGTGCAAAACGGGATGAACTGGAGCAATTAATTCAAAAGTTCGTGCAACAAAGTCACGTCGAGATTTTTCGCAACGAATGCACCCAATCCACTCCATTGGACACTAAACTAATGTTTCGGTCTGTTTTGTAGTATTTGCGTGCATTTGGGATCGTTCCATAACTGCATGAAACTTGTTGCAAAACATACTGAACTGGTCCAATTAATGCAAAAGTTTGTGCCACGAAGTCGCGTTGTAATTTTTTGCAACCAACGCACCTAATCCACCCCATTGGACCCTAAACTCATGTTTTGGTGCGTTTCATAGTTTTTGGGTGCATTTGGAATCGTTTCGTAACAGCATGAAACTCGGTGCAAAACGGGGTGAACTGGTGCAATTAATGCAAAAGTTCGTGCCACGAAGTCACGTCGGGATTTTTCGCAACGAACGCACCCAATCCACCCCATTGGACCCTAAATTCATGTTTTGGCGCGTTTCATAGTGTTTGGGTGCATTTGGGATCATTTCATAACTGCATGAAACTCGGTGCAAAACGGGGTGAACTAGTGCAATTAATGCCAAAGTTCGTGCCACGAAGTCAGTTCAGGATTTTTCGCAACGAACAGACCCAATCAACTCCATTGGACCCTAAACTAATGTTTTGGTGCGTTTCGTAGTATTTGGGTGCATTTGGGATCGTTCTGTAACTGCATAAAACTTGTTTCAAAACATACTGAACTGGTTCAATTAATACAAAAGTTCGTGCCATGAAGTCACATTGTATTTTTCGCAACCAACGCACCTAATCCACCCCATTGGACCCTAAACTCATGTTTTCGTGTGTTTCATAGTGTTTGGGTGCATTTGGGATCGTTTCGTAATTGCATGAAAGTTGGTGCAAAACGGGATGAACTAGCGCAATTAATGCAAAAGTTCGTGCCACAAAGTCACGTCGAGATTTTTCTCAACAAATGCACCCAATCCACTCCATTGGACCCTAAACTAATGTTTCGGTCCATTTTGTAGTATTTGGTTGCATTTGGGATCATTCCGTAACTGCATGAAACTTGTTGCAAAACATACTGAACTGGTCCAATTAATGCAAAAGTTTGTGCAACGAAGTCTCGTTGTAATTTTTCACAACCAATGCATCTAATCCACCCCATTGGACCCTAAACTATTGTTTTGGTGCGTTTCATAGTGTTTGGGTCCATTTGGGATCATTTCGTAACTGCATGAAACTCAGTGCAAAACGGGATGAATTGGTGCAATTAATGCAAAAGTTTATTCCAAGAAGTCACATCGGGATTTTTCACAACAGATGCACCCTGTCCACCCCATTGGACCCTAAAGTAATGTTTCAATATGTTTTTTAGTATTTGGGTGCATTTGGGATTGTTTCGTAACTGTATGAAACTTTGTGCAAAACATACTGAACTGGTGCAATTAATGCATATGTTCGTGCCACGAAGTCACGTTGTAATTTTGCCCAACAAACGCACTTAATCCACGCCATTGGACCCTAAACTCATGTTTTGGTGCCTTTAATTAGTGTTTGGGTGCATTTCGGATCGTTTCGTAACTGCATGAAACTCGATGCAAAACGGGGTGAACTGGTGCAATTAATGCAAAAGTTCGTGCCACGAAGTCACGTCGGGATTTTTCGCAACGAACGCACCCAATCCACCCCATTGGACCCTAAACTCATGTTTTGGTGCGTTTCATAGTGTTTGGGTGCATTTGGGATCATTTCATAACTGCATGAAACTCGGTGCAAAACGGGGTGAACTAGTGCAATTAATGCCAAAGTTCGTGCTACGAAGTCACTTCAGGATTTTTAGCAACGAACGGACCCAATCAACTCCGTTGGACCCAAAACTAATGTTTCGGTGCGTTTCGTAGTATTTGGGTGCATTTGGGATCGTTCCGTAACTGCATAAAACTTGTTTCAAAACATACTGAACTGGTTCAATTAATACAAAAGTTCGTGCCACGAAGTCACATTGTATTTTTCGCAACGAACGCACCAAATCCACCACATTGGACCCTAAACTCATGTTTTCGTGTGTTTCATAGTGTTTGGGTGCATTTGGGATCATTTCGTAATTGTATGAAAGTTGGTGCAAAACGGGATGAACTAGAGCAATTAATGCAAAAGTTCGTGCCACAAAGTCACGTCGAGATTTTTCACAATGAATGCACCCAGTCCACTACATTGGACCCTAAACTAATGTTAGAGTCCGTTTCGTAGTATTTGGGTGCATTTGGGATCGTTCCGTAACTGCATGAAACTTGTTGCAAAACATACTGAACTGGTCCAATTAATGCAAAAGTTCGTGCAACGAAGTCGCGTTGTAATTTTTCACAACCAATGCATCTAATCCACCCCATTGGACCTTAAACTAATGTTTTGGTGCGTTTCATAGTGTTTGGGTGCATTTGGGATCATTTCGTAACTGCATGAAACTCGGTGCAAAACGGGATGAATTGGTGCAATTAGTGCAAAAGTTTATTCCACGAAGTCACATCGGGATTTTTCACAACGGACGCACCCTATCCACCCCATTGGACCCTAAAGTAATGTTTCAGTATGTTTTGTAGTATTTGGGTGCATTTGGGATTGTTTCGTAACTGCATGAAACTTGGTGCAAAACATACTGAACTGGTGCAATTAATGCATATGTTCGTGCCACGAAGTCACGTAATTTTTCCAAACAAACGCACCTGATCCACCCCATTGGACCCTAATCTCATGTTTTGATGTGTTTCATAGTGTTTGGGTGCATTTGGGATCGTTTCGTAACTGCATGAAACTCGGTGCAAAACGGGGTGAACTAGTGCAATTAATGCAAAAGTTCGTGTCACGAAGTCACGTCAGGATTTTTCGCAACGAACGCACCCAATCCAGCCCATTGGACCCTAAACTCATGCTTTGTTGTGTTTCATAGTGTTTGGGTTCATTTGGGATCATTTCCTAACTGCATGAAACTCGGTGCAAAACGGGGTGAACTGGTGCAATTAATGCAAAAGTTCATGCCACGAAGTCACTTTAGGTTTTTTTGCAACGAACAGACCAGTCAACCCCATTGGACCCTAAACTAATGTTTCGGTGCGTTTCGTAGTATTTGGGTACATTTGGGATCGTTCTGTAACTGCATAAAACTTGTTTCAGAACATACTGAACCGGTTCAATTATTACAAAAGTTCCTGCCACGAAGTCAAATTGTATTTTTCGCAACGAACGCCCCTGATCCACTCCATTGAACCCTAAACTCATGTTTTGGTGTGTTTCATAGTGTTTGGGTGCATTTGGGATGGTGCATTTAGGATCGTTTTGTAATTGCATGAAACTTGGTGCAAAACAGGTTGAACTGGAGCAATTAATGCAAAAGTTCGTGCCACAAAGTCACGTCGAGATTTTTCGCAATGAATGCACCCAATCCACTCCATTGGACCCTAAACTAATGTTTCGGTCCATTTTGTAGTATTTGCATGCATTTGGGATGGTTCCATAACTGCATAAAACTTATTGCAAAACATACTGAACTGGTCCAATTAATGCAAAAGTTTGTGCCACGAAGTCGATTTGTAATTTTTCGCAACCAATGCACCTAATCCACCCCATTGGACCCTAAACTCATGTTTTGGTGCGTTTCATAGTGTTTGGATGCATTTGGGATCATTTCGTAACTGCATGAAACTCGGTGCAAAACAAGATGAATTGGTGCAATTAATGCAACGGACGCACCCTATCCACCCCATTGGACCATAAAGTAATGTTTCAGTATGTTTTGTAGTACTTGGGTGCATTTGGGATTGTTTCGTAACTGCATGAAACTTGGTGCAAAACATACTGAATTGGTGCAATTAATGCAAAAGTTCGTGCCACGAAGTCACGTTGTAATTTTTCCCAGCAAACGCACCTGATCCGCCCCATTGGACCCTAAACTCATGTTTTAGAGCCTTTAATAGTGTTTGGGTGCATTTCGGATTGTTTCGTAACTGTATGAAACTCGGTGCAAAATGGGGTGAACTGGTGCAATTAATGCAAACATTCGTGCCACGAAGTCACGTCGGGATTTTTCGCAACGAATGCACCCAATCCACTCCATTGGACCCAAAACTAATGTTTCGGTCTGTTTCGTAGTATTTGGGTGCATTTGGGATCGTTCTGTAACTGCATGAAACTTGTTGCAAAACATACTGAACTTGTCCAATTAATGCAAAAGTTCGTGCAACGAAGTCGCATTGTAATTTTTCACAACCAATGCATCTAATCCACCCCATTGGAGCCTAAACTAATGTTTTGGTGCGTTTCATAGTGTTTGGGTGCATTTGGGATCATTTCGTAACTGCATGAAACTCGGTGCAAAACGGGATGAATTGGTGTAATTAATGCAAAAGTTTATTCCACGAAGTCACATCAGTATTTTTGGCAACAGACACACCCTATCCACCCCATTGGACCCTAAAGTCATGTTTCCGTATGTTTTGTAGTATTTGGGTGCATTTGGGATCATTTTGTAACTGCATGAAACTTGGTGCAAAACATACTGAACTGGTGCAATTAATGCATATGTTCGTGCCACGAAGTCATGTTGTAATTTTTCCAAACAAACGCACCTGATCCACCCCATTGGACCCTAAACTCATGTTTTGGTGTGTTTCATAGTGTTTGGGTGCATTTGGGATGGTGCATTTGGGATCGTTTTGTAATTGCATGAAACTTGGTGCAAAATGGGTTGAACTGGAGCAATTAATGCAAAAGTTCGTGCCATAAAGTCACATCGAGATTTTTCGCAACGAATGCACCCAATCCACTCCATTGGACCCAAAACTAATGTTTCGGTCCGTTTTGTAGTATTTGCGTGCATTTGGGATCATTCCATAACAGCAAGAAAGTTGTTTCAAAACATACTGAACTGGTTCTATTAATAGAAAAGTTCGTGCCACGAAGTCACATTGTATTTTTCGCAACGAACGCACCTGATCCACCCCATTGGACCCTAAACTCATGTTTTGGTGTGTTTCATAGTGTTTGGGTGCATTTGGGATCGTTTCGTAACTGCATGAAACTTGGTGCAAAACAGGATGAACTGGAGCAATTAATGCAAAAGTTCATGCCACAATGTCACTTCGAGATTTTTCGCAACGAATGCACCCAATCCACCCCATTGGACCCTAAACTAATGTTTCAGTCCGTTTTGTAGTATTTGGGTGCGTTTGGGATCATTCTGTAACTGCATGAAACTTGTTGCAAAACATACTGAACTGGTTCAATTAATGCAAAAGTTCGTGCCACGAAGTCGCGTTGTAATTTTTCGCACCCAACGCACCTAACCCACCCCATTGGAACCTAAACAAAAGTTTTGGTGCATTTCATAGTGTTTGGGTGCATTTGGGATCATTTCGTAACTACATGAAACTCGGTGCAAAACGGGATGAATTAGTGCAATTAAAGCAAAAATTTGTTCCACGAAGTCACATCGGGATTTTTTGCAACGGGCGCACCCTATCCACCCGATTGGACCCCAAAGTCATGTTTCAATATGTTTTGTAGTATTTGGGTGCATTTGGGATCGTTTCGTAACTGCATGAAACTTGGTGCAAAACATACTGAACTGGTGCAATTAATGCAAAGGTTTGTGCCACGAAGTCACGTTGTAATTTTTCCCAACAAACGCACTTGATCCGCCCCATTGGACCCTAAACTCATGTTTTGGTGCCTTTCATAGTGTTTGGGTGCATTTGGGATCGTTTCATAACTGCATGAAACTCGGTGCAAAACGGGGTGAACTGGTGCAATTAATGCAAAAGTTCGTGCCACGAAGTCACGTCGGGATTTTTCGCAACGAACGCACCCAATCCACCCCATTGGACCCTAAACTCATGTTTTAGTGCGTTTCATAGTGGTTGGGTGCATTTGGTATCATTTCATAACTGCATGAAACTCGGTGCAAAACGGAGTGAACTGGTGCAATTAATGCCAAGGTTCGTGCAACGAAGTCACTTCAGGATTTTTCGCAACGAACAGACCCAATCAACTCCATTGGACCCTAAACTAATGTTTCGATGCGTTTCGTAGTATTTGGGTGCATTTGGGATCGTTCTGTAACTGCATAAAACTTCTTTCAAAACATACTGAACTGGTTCAATTAATACAAAAGTTCGTGCCACGAAGTCACATTGTATTTTTCGCAACGAACGCACCTAATCCACCCCATTGGACCCTAAACTCATGTTTTGGTGTGTTTCATAGTGTTTGGGTGCATTTGGGATCGTTTCGTAATTGCATGAAAGTTGGTGCAAAACGGGATGAACTAGAGCAATTAATGCAAAAGTTCGTGCCACAAAGTCACGTCGAGATTTTTCACAACGAATGCACCCAATCCACTCCATTGGACCCTAAACTAATGTTTCGGTCCGTTTCGTAGTATTTGGGTGCGTTTGGGATTTTCCGTAACTGCATGAAACTTGTTGCAAAACATACTGAACTGGTCCAATTAATGCAAAAGTTCGTGCAACGAAGGCGCGTTGTAATTTTTCGCAACCAATGCGTCTAATCCGCCCCAGTGGACCCTAAACTAATGTTTTGGTGCGTTTCATAGTGTTTGGGTGCATTTGGGATCATTTCGTAACTGCATGAAACTCGGTGCAAAACGGGATGTATTGGTGCAATTAATGCAAAAGTTTATTCCACGAAGTCACATCAGGATTTTTCGCAACGCACGCACCCTATCCACCCCATTGAACCCTAAAGTAAAGTTTCAGTATGTTTTGTAGTATTTGGGTGCATTTGGGATCGTTTCGTAACTGCATCAAACTTGGTGCAAAACATACTGAACTGGTGCAATTAATGCATATGTTCGTGCCACGACGTCACGTTGTAATTTTTCCAAACAAACGCACCTGATCCACCCCATTGGACCCTAAACTCATGTTTTGGTGCCTTTCATATTGTTTGGGTGCATTTGGGATCGTTTTGTAACTGCATGAAACTCGGTGCAAAACTGGATGAACTGGTGCAATTAATGTAAAAGTTCGTGCCACGAAGTCACGTCAGGATTTTTCGCAACGAACGCACCCAACACACCCCATTGGACCCTAAACTCATGTTTTGGTGTGTTTCATAGTGTTTGGGTGCATTTGGGATCATTTCCTAACTGCATAAAACTCGGTGCAAAATAGGGTGAACTGGTGCAATTAATGTAAAAGTTCGTGCCACGAAGTCACTTTAGGTTTTTTTGCAACGAACAGACCAGTAAACCCCATTGAACCCTAAACTAATGTTTCGGTGCATTTCGTAGTATTTGGGTGCATTTGGGATCGTTCTGTAACTGCATAAAACTTGTTTCAGAACATACTGAACCGGTTCAATTAATACAAAAGTTCGTGCAACGAAGTCACATTGTATTTTTCGCAACGAACGCACCTGATCCACCCCATTGGACCCTAAACTCATGTTTTGGTGTGTTTCATAGTGTTTGGGTGCATTTGGGATGGTGCATTTGGGATCGTTTCATAATTGCATGAAACTTGGTGCAAAACGGGTTGAACTGGAGCAATTAATGCAAAAGTTCGTGCCATAAAGTCACGTCGAGATTTTTCGCAACGAATGCACCCAATCCACTCCATTGGACCCTAAACTAATGTTTCGGTCCGTTTTTTAGTATTTGCGTGCATTTGGGATCATTCCATAACAGCAAGAAAGTTGTTTCAAAACATACTGAACTGGTTCTATTAATAGAAAAGTTCGTGCCACGAAGTCACATTGTATTTTTCGCAACGAACGCACCTGATCCACCCCATTGGACCCTAAACTCATGTTTTGGTGTGTTTCATAGTGTTTGGGTGCATTTGGGATCGTTTCGTAACTGCATGAAACTTGGTGCAAAACAGGATGAATTGGAGCAATTAATGCAAAAGTTCATGCCACAATGTCACTTCGAGATTTTTCGCAACGAATGCACCCAATCCACCCCATTGGACCCTAAACTAATGTTTCAGTCCGTTTTGTAGTATTTGGATGCATTTGGGATCGTTCCGTAACTGCATGAAACTTGTTGCAAAAACATACTGAACTGGTTCAATTAATGCAAAAGTTCGTGCCACGAAGTCGCGTTGTAATTTTTCGCATCCAACGCACCTAACCTACCCCATTGGAACCTAAACAAAAGTTTTGGTGCATTTCATAGTGTTTGGGTGCATTTGGGATCATTTCGTAACTACATGAAACTCGGTGCAAAACGGGATAAATTAGTGCAATTAAAGCAAAAATTTGTTCCACGAAGTCACATCGGGATTTTTGGCAACGGGCGCACCCTATCCACCCGATTGGACCCCAAAGTCATGTTTCAATATGTTTTGCAGTATTTGGGTGCATTTGGGATCGTTTCGTAACTGCATGAAACTTGGTGCAAAACATACTGAACTGGTGCAATTAATACAAAGGTTTGTGCCACGAAGTCACGTTGTAATTTTTCCCAACAAACGCACTTGATCCGCCCCATTGGACCCTAAACTCATGTTTTGGTGCCTTTCATAGTGTTTGGGTGCATTTGGGATCGTTTCATAACTGCATGAAACTCGGTGCAAAACGGGGTGAACTGGTTCAATTAATGCAAAAGTTCGTGCCACGAAGTCACTTCAGGATTTTTCGCAACGAACGCACCCAATCAACTCCATTGGACCCTAAACTAATGTTTCGATGCGTTTCGTAGTATTTGGGTGCATTTGGGATCGTTCCGTAACTGCATGAAACTCGGTGCAAAACGGGGTGAACTGGTGCAATTAATGCCAAAGTTCGTGCAACGAAGTCACTTCAGGATTTTTCGCAACGAATAGACCCAATCAACTCCATTGGACCCTAAACTAATGTTTCGATGCGTTTCGTAGTATTTGGGTGCATTTGGGATCGTTCTGTAACTGCATAAAACTTCTTTCAAAACATACTGAACTGGTTCAATTAATACAAAAGTTCGTGCCACGAAGTCACATTGTATTTTTCGCAACGAACGCACCTAATCCACCCCATTGGACCCTAAACTCATGTTTTGGTGTGTTTCATAGTGTTTGGGTGCATTTGGGATCGTTTCGTAATTGCATGAAAGTTGGTGCAAAACGGGATGAACTAGAGCAATTAATGCAAAAGTTCGTGCCACAAAGTCACGTCGAGATTTTTCACAACGAATGCACCCAATCCACTCCATTGGACCCTAAACTAATGTTTCGGTCCGTTTCGTAGTATTTGGGTGCGTTTGGGATTTTCCGTAACTGCATGAAACTTGTTGCAAAACATACTGAACTGGTCCAATTAATGCAAAAGTTCGTGCAACGAAGGCGCGTTGTAATTTTTCGCAACCAATGCATCTAATCCACCCCAGTGGACCTTAAACTAATGTTTTGGTGCGTTTCATAGTGTTTGGGTGCATTTGGGATCATTTCGTAACTGCATGAAACTCGGTGCAAAACGGGATGTATTGGTGCAATTAATGCAAAAGTTTATTCCACGAAGTCACATCAGGATTTTTCGCAACGGACGCACCCTATCCACCCCATTGGACCCTAAAGTAAAGTTTCAGTATGTTTTGTAGTATTTGGGTGCATTTGGGATCGTTTCGTAACTGCATCAAACTTGGTGCAAAACATACTGAACTGGTGCAATTAATGCATATGTTCGTGCCACGACGTCACGTTGTAATTTTTCCAAACAAACGCACCTGATCCACCCCATTGGACCCTAAACTCATGTTTTGGTGCCTTTCATATTGTTTGGGTGCATTTGGGATCGTTTCGTAACTGCATGAAACTCGGTGCAAAACTGGATGAACTGGTGCATTTAATGTAAAAGTTCGTGCCACGAAGTCACGTCAGGATTTTTCGCAACGAACGCACCCAACACACCCCATTGGACCCTAAACTCATGTTTTGGTGTGTTTCATAGTGTTTGGGTGCATTTGGGATCGTTCTGTAACTGTATAAAACTTGTTTCAGAACATACTGAACTGGTTCAATTAATACAAAAGTTCGTGCAACGAAGTCACATTGTATTTTTCGCAACGAACGCACCTAATCCACCCCATTGGACCCTAAACTCATGTTTTGGTGTGTTTCATAGTGTTTGGGTGCATTTGGGATGGTGCATTTAGGATCGTTTCATAATTGCATGAAACTTGGTGCAAAACGGGTTGAACTGGAGCAATTAATGCAAAAGTTCGTGCCATAAAGTCACGTCGAGATTTTTCGCAACGAATGCACCCAATCCACTCCATTGGACCCTAAACTAATGTTTCGGTCCGTTTTTTAGTATTTGCGTGCATTTGGGATCATTCCATAACAGCAAGAAAGTTGTTTCAAAACATACTGAACTGGTTCTATTAATAGAAAAGTTCGTGCCACGAAGTCACATTGTATTTTTCGCAACAAACGCACCTGATCCACCCCATTGGACCCTAAACTCATGTTTTGGTGTGTTTCATAGTGTTTGGGTGCATTTGGGATCGTTTCGTAACTGCATGAAACTTGGTGCAAAACAGGATGAACTGGAGCAATTAATGCAAAAGTTCATTCCACAATGTCACTTCGAGATTTTTCGCAACGAATGCACCCAATCTACCCCATTGGACCCTAAACTAATGTTTCAGTCCGTTTTGTAGTATTTGGGTGCATTTGGGATCGTTCCGTAACTGCATGAAACTTGTTGCAAAACATACTGAACTGGTTCAATTAATGCAAAAGTTCGTGCCACGAAGTCGCGTTGTAATTTTTCGCATCCAACGCACCTAACCCACCCCATTGGAACCTAAACAAAAGTTTTGGTGCATTTCATAGTGTTTGGGTGCATTTGGGATCATTTCGTAACTACATGAAACTCGGTGCAAAACGGGATGAATTAGTGCAATTAAAGCAAAAATTTGTTCCACGAAGTCACATCGGGATTTTTCGCAACGGGCGCACCCTTTCCACCCGATTGGACCCCAAAGTCATGTTTCAATATGTTTTGTAGTATTTGGGTGCATTTGGGTTCGTTTCGTAACTGCATGAAACTTGGTGCAAAACATACTGAACTGGTGCAATTAATGCAAAGGTTTGTGCCACGAAGTCACGTTGTAATTTTTCCCAACAAACGCACTTGATCCGCCCCATTGGACCCTAAACTCATGTTTTGGTGCCTTTCATAGTGTTTGGGTGCATTTGGGATCGTTTCATAACTGCATGAAACTCGGTGCAAAACGGGGTGAACTGGTTCAATTAATGCAAAAGTTCGTGCCACGAAGTCACGTCGGGATTTTTCGCAACGAACGCACCCAATCCACCCCATTGGACCCTAAACTCATGTTTTAGTGCGTTTCATAGTGGTTGGGTGCATTTGGTATCATTTCATAACTGCATGAAACTCGGTGCAAAATAGGGTGAACTGGTGCAATTAATGTAAAAGTTCGTGCCACGAAGTCACTTTAGGTTTTTTTGCAACGAACAGACCAATAAACCCCATTGGACCCTAAACTAATGTTTCGGTGCATTTCGTAGTATTTGGGTGCATTTGGGATCGTTCTGTAACTGTATAAAACTTGTTTCAGAACATACTGAACCGGTTCAATTAATACAAAAGTTCGTGCAACGAAGTCACATTGTATTTTTCGCAACGAACGCACCTGATCCACCCCATTGGACCCTAAACTCATGTTTTGGTGTGTTTCATAGTGTTTGGGTGCATTTGGGATGGTGCATTTGGGATCGTTTCATAATTGCATGAAACTTGGTGCAAAACGGGTTGAACTGGAGCAATTAATGCAAAAGTTCGTGCCATAAAGTCACGTCGAGATTTTTCGCAACGAATGCACCCAATCCACTCCATTGGACCCTAAACTAATGTTTCGGTCCGTTTTTTAGTATTTGCGTGCATTTGGGATCATTCGATAACAGCAAGAAAGTTGTTTCAAAACATACTGAACTGGTTCTATTAATAGAAAAGTTCGTGCCACGAAGTCACATTGTATTTTTCGCAACGAACGCACCTGATCCACCCCATTGGACCCTAAACTCATGTTTTGGTGTGTTTCATAGTGTTTGGGTGCATTTGGGATCGTTTCGTAACTGCATGAAACTTGGTGCAAAACAGGATGAACTGGAGCAATTAATGCAAAAGTTCATTCCACAATGTCACTTCGAGATTTTTCGCAACGAATGCACCCAATCTACCCCATTGGACCCTAAACTAATGTTTCAGTCCGTTTTGTAGTATTTGGGTGCATTTGGGATCGTTCCGTAACTGCATGAAACTTGTTGCAAAACATACTGAACTGGTTCAATTAATGTAAAAGTTCGTGCCACGAAGTCGCGTTGTAATTTTTCGCATCCAACGCACCTAACCCACCCCATTGGAACCTAAACAAAAGTTTTGGTGCATTTCATAGTGTTTGGGTGCATTTGGGATCATTTCGTAACTACATGAAACTCGGTGCAAAACGGGATGAATTAGTGCAATTAAAGCAAAAATTTGTTCCACGAAGTAACATCGGGATTTTTCGCAACGGGCGCACCCTTTCCACCCGATTGGACCCCAAAGTCATGTTTCAATATGTTTTGTAGTATTTGGGTGCATTTGGGATCGTTTCGTAACTGCATGAAACTTGGTGCAAAACATACTGAACTGGTGCAATTAATGCAAAGGTTTGTGCCACGAAGTCACGTTGTAATTTTTCCCAACAAACGCACTTGATCCGCCCCATTGGACCCTAAACTCATGTTTTGGTGCCTTTCATAGTGTTTGGGTGCATTTGGGATCGTTTCATAACTGCATGAAACTCGGTGCAAAACGGGGTGAACTGGTTCAATTAATGCAAAAGTTCGTGCCACGAAGTCACGTCGGGATTTTTCGCAACGAACGCACCCAATCCACCCCATTGGACCCTAAACTCATGTTTTAGTGCGTTTCATAGTGGTTGGGTGCATTTGGTATCATTTCATAACTGCATGAAACTCGGTGCAAAATAGGGTGAACTGGTGCAATTAATGTAAAAGTTCGTGCCACGAAGTCACTTTAGGTTTTTTTGCAACGAACAGACCAATAAACCCCATTGGACCCTAAACTAATGTTTCGGTGCATTTCGTAGTATTTGGGTGCATTTGGGATCGTTCTGTAACTGTATAAAACTTGTTTCAGAACATACTGAACCGGTTCAATTAATACAAAAGTTCGTGCAACGAAGTCACATTGTATTTTTCGCAACGAACGCACCTGATATACCCCATTGGACCCTAAACTCATGTTTTGGTGTGTTTCATAGTGTTTGGGTGCATTTGGGATGGTGCATTTGGGATCGTTTCATAATTGCATGAAACTTGGTGCAAAACGGGTTGAACTGGAGCAATTAATGCAAAAGTTCGTGCCATAAAGTCACGTCGAGATTTTTCGCAACGAATGCACCCAATCCACTCCATTGGACCCTAAACTAATGTTTCGGTCCGTTTTTTAGTATTTGCGTGCATTTGGGATCATTCCATAACAGCAAGAAAGTTGTTTCAAAACATACTGAACTGGTTCTATTAATGCAAAAGTTCGTGCCACGAAGTCACGTCGGGATTTTTCGCAACGAACGCACCCAATCCACCCCATTGGACCCTAAACTCATGTTTTAGTGCGTTTCATAGTGGTTGGGTGCATTTGGTATCATTTCATAACTGCATGAAACTCGGTGCAAAATAGGGTGAACTGGTGCAATTAATGTAAAAGTTCGTGCCACGAAGTCACTTTAGGTTTTTTTGCAACGAACAGACCAATAAACCCCATTGGACCCTAAACTAATGTTTCGGTGCATTTCGTAGTATTTGGGTGCATTTGGGATCGTTCTGTAACTGTATAAAACTTGTTTCAGAACATACTGAACCGGTTCAATTAATACAAAAGTTCGTGCAACGAAGTCACATTGTATTTTTCGCAACGAACGCACCTGATCCACCCCATTGGACCCTAAACTCATGTTTTGGTGTGTTTCATAGTGTTTGGGTGCATTTGGGATGGTGCATTTGGGATCGTTTCATAATTGCATGAAACTTGGTGCAAAACGGGTTGAACTGGAGCAATTAATGCAAAAGTTCGTGCCATAAAGTCACGTCGAGATTTTTCGCAACGAATGCACCCAATCCACTCCATTGGACCCTAAACTAATGTTTCGGTCCGTTTTTTAGTATTTGCGTGCATTTGGGATCATTCCATAACAGCAAGAAAGTTGTTTCAAAACATACTGAACTGGTTCTATTAATAGAAAAGTTCGTGCCACGAAGTCACATTGTATTTTTCGCAACGAACGCACCTGATCCACCCCATTGGACCCTAAACTCAAGTTTTGGTGTGTTTCATAGTGTTTGGGTGCATTTGGGATCGTTTCGTAACTGCATGAAACTTGGTGCAAAACAGGATGAACTGGAGCAATTAATGCAAAAGTTCATTCCACAATGTCACTTCGAGATTTTTCGCAACGAATGCACCCAATCTACCCCATTGGACCCTAAACTAATGTTTCAGTCCGTTTTGTAGTATTTGGGTGCATTTGGGATCGTTCCGTAACTGCATGAAACTTGTTGCAAAACATACTGAACTGGTTCAATTAATGTAAAAGTTCGTGCCACGAAGTCGCGTTGTAATTTTTCGCATCCAACGCACCTAACCCACCCCATTGGAACCTAAACAAAAGTTTTGGTGCATTTCATAGTGTTTGGGTGCATTTGGGATCATTTCGTAACTACATGAAACTCGGTGCAAAACGGGATGAATTAGTGCAATTAAAGCAAAAATTTGTTCCACGAAGTAACATCGGGATTTTTCGCAACGGGCGCACCCTTTCCACCCGATTGGACCCCAAAGTCATGTTTCAATATGTTTTGTAGTATTTGGGTGCATTTGGGATCGTTTCGTAACTGCATGAAACTTGGTGCAAAACATACTGAACTGGTGCAATTAATGCAAAGGTTTGTGCCACGAAGTCACGTTGTAATTTTTCCCAACAAACGCACTTGATCCGCCCCATTGGACCCTAAACTCATATTTTGGTGCCTTTCATAGTGTTTGGGTGCATTTGGGATCGTTTCATAACTGCATGAAACTCGGTGCAAAACGGGGTGAACTGGTTCAATTAATGCAAAAGTTCGTGCCACGAAGTCACGTCGGGATTTTTCGCAACGAACGCACCCAATCCACCCCATTGGACCCTAAACTCATGTTTTAGTGCGTTTCATAGTGGTTGGGTGCATTTGGTATCATTTCATAACTGCATGAAACTCGGTGCAAAACGGGGTGAACTGGTGCAATTAATGCCAAAGTTTGTGCAACGAAGTCACTTCAAGATTTTTCGCAACGAACAGACCCAATCAACTCCATTGGACCCTAAACTAATGTTTCGATGCGTTTCGTAGTATTTGGGTGCATTTGGGATCGTTCCGTAACTGCATAAAACTTCTTTCAAAACATACTGAACTGGTTCAATTAATACAAAGGTTCGTGCCACGAAGTCACATTGTATTTTTCACAACGAACGCACCTAATCCACCCCATTGGACCCTAAACTCATGTTTTGGTGTGTTTCATAGTGTTTGGGTGCATTTGGGATCGTTTCGTAATTGCATGAAAGTTGGTGCAAAACGGGATGAACTAGAGCAATTAATGCAAAAGTTTGTGCCACAAAGTCACGTCGAGATTTTTCACAACGAATGCACCCAATCCACTCCATTGGACCCTAAACTAATGTTTCGGTCTGTTTCGTAGTATTTGGGTGCGTTTGGGATCTTTCCGTAACTGCATGAAACTTGTTGCAAAACATACTGAACTGGTCCAATTAATGCAAAAGTTCGTGCAACGAAGTCGCATTGTAATTTTTCGCAACCAATGCATCTAATCCACCCCACTGGACCCTAAACTCATGTTTTGGTGCCTTTCATAGTGTTTGTGTGCATTTGGGATCGTTTCGTAACTGCATGAAAATCGGTGCAAAACGGGGTGAACTGGTGCAATTAATGCAAAAGTTCGTGTCATGAAGTCACGTCAGGATTTTTCGCAACGAACGCACCCAATCCACCCCATTGGACCCTAAATTCATGTTTTGGTGTGTTTCATAGTGTTTGGGTGCATTTGGGATCATTTCCTAACTGCATGAAACTCGGTGCAAAACGGGGTGAACTGGTGCAATTAATGGAAAAGTTCGTGCCACGAAGTCACTTTAGGATTTTTTTGCAACGAATAGACCAATCAACCCCATTGGACCCTAAACTAATGTTTCGGTGTGTTTCGTAGTATTTGGGTGCATTTGGGATTGTTCTATAACTGCATAAAACTTGTTTCAGAACATACTAAACCGGTTCAATTAATACAAAAGTTCGTGGCACGAAGTCACATTGTATTTTTCGCAACCAATGCATCTAATCCACCCCACTGGACCCTAAACTAATGTTTTGGTGCGTTTCATAGTGTTTGGGTGCATTTGGGATCATTTCGTAACTGCATGAAAATTGGTGCAAAACGGGATGAATTGGTGCAATTAATGCAAAAGTTTATTCCACGAAGTCACATCAGGATTTTTCACAACGGACGCACCCTATCCACCCCATTGGACCATAAAGTAATGTTTCAGTATGTTTTATAATATTTGGGTGCATTTGGGATCGTTTCGTAACTGCATGAAACTTGGTGCAAAACATACTGAACTGGTGCAATTAATGCATATGTTCGTGCCACGAAGTCACGTTGTAATTTTTCCAAACAAACGCACCTGGTCCTCCCCATTGCACCCTAAACTCATGTTTTGGTGCCATTCATAGTGTTTGGGTGCATTTGGGATCGTTTCGTGACTGCATGAAACTCGGTGCAAAACGGGGTGAACTGGTGCAATTAATGCCAAAGTTCGTGTCACGAAGTCACGTCAGGATTTTTCGCAACAAACACACCGAATCCACCCCATTGGACCGTAAACTCATGTTTTGGTGTGTTTCATAGTGTTTGGGTGCATTTGGGATCATTTCGTCACTGCATGAAGCTCGGTGCAAAACGGGGTGAATTGGTGCAATTAATGGAAAAGTTCGTGCCACGAAGTCACTTTAGGATTTTTTGCAACGAACAGACCAATCAACCCCGTTGGACCCTAAACTAATGTTTCGGTGCGTTTTGTAGTATTTGGGTGCATTTGGGATCGTTCTGTAACTGCATAGAACTTGTTTCAGAACATACTAAACCGGTTCAATTAACACAAAAGTTCGTGCCACGAAGCCACATTGTATTTTTCGCAACGAATGCACCTGATCCACCCCATTGGACCCAAAACTCATGTTTTGGTTTGTTTCATAGTGTTTGGGTGCATTTGGGATGGTGCATTTGGGATCGTTTCGTAATCGCATGAAACTTGGTGCAAAACGGGTTGAACTGGAGCAATTAATGCAAAAGTTCGTGCCACAAAGTCACGTCGAGATTTTTCGCAACGAATGAAACCAATCCACTCCATTGGACCCTAAACTAATGTTTCGGTCCGTTTTGTAGTATTTCTGTGCATTTGGGATCATTCCATAACTGCATGAAACTTGTTGCAAAACATACTGAACTGGTCCAATTAATGCAAAAGATTGTGCCACGAAGTCGCGTTGTAATTTATCGCAACCAATGCACCTAATCCACCCCATTGGACCCTAAACTCATGTTTTGGTGAGTTTCATAGTGTTTGGGTGCATTTGGGATCATTTCGTAACTGCATGAAACTCGGTGCAAAACGGGATGAATTGGTGCAATTAATGCAAAAGTTTGTTCCACGAAGTCACATCGGGATTTTTCGCAATGGACGCACCCTATCCACCCCATTGGACCATAAAGTAATGTTTCAGTATGTTTTGTAGTATTTGGGTGCATTTGGGATTGTTTCGTAACTGCATGAAACTTGGTGCAAAACATACTGAACTGGTGCAATTAATGCA
Source organism: Panicum virgatum (assembly GCF_016808335.1). Taxonomy (NCBI): domain Eukaryota; kingdom Viridiplantae; phylum Streptophyta; class Magnoliopsida; order Poales; family Poaceae; genus Panicum; species Panicum virgatum. The sequence continues at coordinate 68,208 of NW_024376303.1, forward strand.
AAAGTTTGTGCCACGAAGTCACTTTGTAATTTTTCCCAACAAATGCACCTAATCCACCCCATTGGACCCTAAACTCATGTTTTAGAGCCTTTCATAGTGTTTGGGTGCATTTCGGATCATTTCGTAACTGCATGAAACTCGGTGCAAAATGGGGTGAACTGGTGCAATTAATGCAAATGTTCGTGCCACGAAGTCACATCGGTATTTTTCACAACGAATGCACCCAATCCACCCCATTGGACCCTAAACCAATGTTTTGGTGCGTTTCATAGTGTTTGGGTGCATTTGGGATCATTTTGTAACTGCATGAAACTCGGTGCAAAACGGGATGAATTGGTGCAATTAATGCAAAAGTTTATTCCACGAAGTCACATCAGGATTTTTCGCAACGGACGCACCCTATCCACCCCATTGGACCCTAAAGTAATGTTTCAGTATGTTTTGTATTATTTGGGTGCATTTGGGATCGTTTCGTAACTGCATGAAACTTGGTGCAAAACATACTGAACTGGTGGAATTAATACATATGTTCAGGCCACGAAGTCACTTTGTAATTTTTCCAAACAAACGCACCTAATCCACCCCATTGGACCCTAAACTCATGTTTTGGTGCCTTTCATAGTGTTTGTGTGCATTTGGGATCGTTTCGTAACTGCATGAAAATCGGTGCAAAACGGGGTGAACTGGTGCAATTAATGCAAAAGTTCATGTCATGAAGTCACGTCAGGATTTTTCGCAACGAACGCACCCAATCCACCCCATTGGACCCTAAATTCATGTTTTGGTGTGTTTCATAGTGTTTGGGTGCATTTGGGATCATTTCCTAACTGCATGAAACTCGGTGCAAAACGGGGTGAACTGGTGCAATTAATGGAAAAGTTCGTGCCACGAAGTCACTTTAGGATTTTTTGCAACAAATAGACCAATCAACCCCGTTGGACCCTAAACTAATGTTTCGGTGCGTTTCGTAGTATTTGGGGTGCAATTGGGATCGTTCTATAACTGCATAAAACTTGTTTCAGAACATACTGAACCGGTTCAATTAATACAAAAGTTCGTGGCACGAAGTCACATTGTATTTTTCGCAACGAACGCACCTGATCCACCCCATTGGACCCTAAACTCATGTTTTGGTGTGTTTCATAGTGTTTGGGTGCATTTGGGATGGTGCATTTGGGATCGTTTCGTAATTGCATGAAACTTGGTGCAAAACGGATTGAACTAGAGGAATTAATGCAAAAGTTCGTGCCACAAAGTCACGTCGAGATTTTTCGCAACGAATGCACCCAATCCACTCCATTGGACCCTAAACTCATGTTTCGGTCTGTTTTGTAGTATTTCCGTGCATTTGGGATCGTTCCATAACTGCATGAAACTTGTTGCAAAACATACTGAACTGGTCCAATTAATGCAAAAGTTTGTGCCACGAAGTCGCGTTGTAATTTTTAGCAACCAATGCACCTAATCCACCCCATTGGACCCTAAACTCATGTTTTGGTGCGTTTCATAGTGTTTGGGTGCATTTGGGATCATTTCGTAACTGCATGAAACTCGGTGCAAAACGGGATGAATTTGTGCAATTAATGCAAAAGTTTGTTCCACGAAGTCACATCGGGATTTTTCACAACGGACGCACCCTATCCACCCCATTGGACCATAAAGTAATGTTTCAGTATGTTTTGTAGTATTTGGGTGCATTTGGGATTGTTTCGTAACTGCATGAAACTTGGTGCAAAACATATTGAACTGGTGCAATTAATGCAAAAGTTTGTGCCACGAAGTCGCTTTGTAATTTTTCCCAACAAATGCACCTGATCCACCCCATTGGACCCTAAACTCATGTTTTAGAGCCTTTCATAGTGTTTGGGTGCATTTCGGATCATTTCGTAACTGCATGAAACTCGGTGCAAAATGGGGTGAACTGGTGCAATTAATGCAAATGTTCATGCCACGAAGTCACGTCGGTTTTTCACAACGAATGCACCCAATCCGCCCCATTGGACCCTAAACCAATGTTTTGGTGCGTTTCATAGTGTTTGGGTGCATTTGGGATCATTTCGTAACTGCATGAAACTCGGTGCAAAACGGGATGAATTGGTGCAATTAATGCAAAAGTTTATTCCACGAAGTCACATCAGGATTTTTCGCAACGGATGCACCCTATCCACCCCATTGGACCCTAAAGTAATGTTTCAGTATGTTTTGTATTATTTGGGTGCATTTGGGATCGTTTCGTAACTGCATGAAACTTGGTGCAAAACATACTGAACTGGTGCAATTAATACATATGTTCCGGCCACGAAGTCACTTTGTAATTTTTCCAAACAAACGCACCTAATCCACCCCATTGGACCCTAAACTCATGTTTTGGTGCCTTTCATAGTGTTTGTGTGCATTTGGGATCGTTTCGTAACTGCATGAAACTCGGTGCAAAACGGGGTGAACTGGTGCAATTAATGCAAAAGTTCGTGCCACGAAGTCACGTCGGGATTTTTCGCAACGAACGCACCCAATCCACCCCATTGGACCCTAAATTCATGTTTTGGTGTGTTTCATAGTGTTTGGGTGCATTTGGGATCATTTCCTAACTGCATGAAACTCGGTGCAAAACGGGGTGAACTGGTGCAATTAATGCCAAAGTTTGTGCAACGAAGTCACTTCAAGATTTTTCGCAACGAACAGACCCAATCAACTCCATTGGACCCTAAACTAATGTTTCGATGCGTTTCGTAGTATTTGGGTGCATTTGGGATCGTTCCGTAACTGCATAAAACTTCTTTCAAAACATACTGAACTGGTTCAATTAATACAAAGGTTCGTGCCACGAAGTCACATTGTATTTTTCACAACGAACGCACCTAATCCACCCCATTGGACCCTAAACTCATGTTTTGGTGTGTTTCATAGTGTTTGGGTGCATTTGGGATCGTTTCGTAATTGCATGAAAGTTGGTGCAAAACGGGATGAACTAGAGCAATTAATGCAAAAGTTTGTGCCACAAAGTCACGTCGAGATTTTTCACAACGAATGCACCCAATCCACTCCATTGGACCCTAAACTAATGTTTCGGTCTGTTTCGTAGTATTTGGGTGCGTTTGGGATCTTTCCGTAACTGCATGAAACTTGTTGCAAAACATACTGAACTGGTCCAATTAATGCAAAAGTTCGTGCAACGAAGTCGCATTGTAATTTTTCGCAACCAATGCATCTAATCCACCCCACTGGACCCTAAACTCATGTTTTGGTGCCTTTCATAGTGTTTGTGTGCATTTGGGATCGTTTCGTAACTGCATGAAAATCGGTGCAAAACGGGGTGAACTGGTGCAATTAATGCAAAAGTTCGTGTCATGAAGTCACGTCAGGATTTTTCGCAACGAACGCACCCAATCCACCCCATTGGACCCTAAATTCATGTTTTGGTGTGTTTCATAGTGTTTGGGTGCATTTGGGATCATTTCCTAACTGCATGAAACTCGGTGCAAAACGGGGTGAACTGGTGCAATTAATGGAAAAGTTCGTGCCACGAAGTCACTTTAGGATTTTTTTGCAACGAATAGACCAATCAACCCCATTGGACCCTAAACTAATGTTTCGGTGTGTTTCGTAGTATTTGGGTGCATTTGGGATCGTTCTATAACTGCATAAAACTTGTTTCAGAACATACTGAACCGGTTCAATTAATACAAAAGTTCGTGGCACGAAGTCACATTGTATTTTTCGCAACAAATGCATCTAATCCACCCCACTGGACCCTAAACTAATGTTTTGGTGCGTTTCATAGTGTTTGGGTGCATTTGGGATCATTTCGTAACTGCATGAAAATTGGTGCAAAACGGGATGAATTGGTGCAATTAATGCAAAAGTTTATTCCACGAAGTCACATCAGGATTTTTCACAACGGACGCACCCTATCCACCCCATTGGACCATAAAGTAATGTTTCAGTATGTTTTATAATATTTGGGTGCATTTGGGATCGTTTCGTAACTGCATGAAACTTGGTGCAAAACATACTGAACTGGTGCAATTAATGCATATGTTCGTGCCACGAAGTCACGTTGTAATTTTTCCAAACAAACGCACCTGGTCCACCCCATTGCACCCTAAACTCATGTTTTGGTGCCATTCATAGTGTTTGGGTGCATTTGGGATCGTTTCGTGACTGCATGAAACTCGGTGCAAAACGGGGTGAACTGGTGCAATTAATGCCAAAGTTCGTGTCACGAAGTCACGTCAGGATTTTTCGCAACAAACGCACCGAATCCACCCCATTGGACCGTAAACTCATGTTTTGGTGTGTTTCATAGTGTTTGGGTGCATTTGGGATCATTTCGTAACTGCATGAAGCTCGGTGCAAAACGGGGTGAATTGGTGCAATTAATGGAAAAGTTCGTGCCACGAAGTCACTTTAGGATTTTTTGCAACGAACAGACCAATCAACCCCGTTGGACCCTAAACTAATGTTTCGGTGCGTTTCGTAGTATTTGGGTGCATTTGGGATCGTTCTGTAACTGCATAGAACTTGTTTCAGAACATACTAAACCGGTTCAATTAACACAAAAGTTCGTGCCACGAAGCCACATTGTATTTTTCGCAACGAATGCACCTGATCCACCCCATTGGACCCAAAACTCATGTTTTGGTTTGTTTCATAGTGTTTGGGTGCATTTGGGATGGTGCATTTGGGATCGTTTCGTAATCGCATGAAACTTGGTGCAAAACGGGTTGAACTGGAGCAATTAATGCAAAAGTTCGTGCCACAAAGTCACGTCGAGATTTTTCGCAACGAATGAAACCAATCCACTCCATTGGACCCTAAACTAATGTTTCGGTCCGTTTTGTAGTATTTCTGTGCATTTGGGATCATTCCATAACTGCATGAAACTTGTTGCAAAACATACTGAACTGGTCCAATTAATGCAAAAGATTGTGCCACGAAGTCGCGTTGTAATTTATCGCAACCAATGCACCTAATCCACCCCATTGGACCCTAAACTCATGTTTTGGTGAGTTTCATAGTGTTTGGGTGCATTTGGGATCATTTCGTAACTGCATGAAACTCGGTGCAAAACGGGATGAATTGGTGCAATTAATGCAAAAGTTTGTTCCACGAAGTCACATCGGGATTTATCGCAATGGACGCACCCTATCCACCCCATTGGACCATAAAGTAATGTTTCAGTATGTTTTGTAGTATTTGGGTGCATTTGGGATTGTTTCGTAACTGCATGAAACTTGGTGCAAAACATACTGAACTGGTGCAATTAATGCAAAAGTTTGTGCCACGAAGTCACTTTGTAATTTTTCCCAACAAATGCACCTAATCCACCCCATTGGACCCTAAACTCATGTTTTAGAGCCTTTCATAGTGTTTGGGTGCATTTCGGATCATTTCGTAACTGCATGAAACTCGGTGCAAAATGGGGTGAACTGGTGCAATTAATGCAAATGTTCGTGCCACGAAGTCACGTCGGTATTTTTCACAACGAATGCACCCAATCCGCCCCATTGGACCCTAAACCAATGTTTTGGTGCGTTTCATAGTGTTTGGGTGCATTTGGGATCATTTCGTAACTGCATGAAACTCGGTGCAAAACGGGATGAATTGGTGCAATTAATGCAAAAGTTTATTCCACGAAGTCACATCAGGATTTTTCGCAACGGATGCACCCTATCCACCCCATTGGACCCTAAAGTAATGTTTCAGTATGTTTTGTATTATTTGGGTGCATTTGGGATCGTTTCGTAACTGCATGAAACTTGGTGCAAAACATACTGAACTGGTGCAATTAATACATATGTTCGGGCCACGAAGTCACTTTGTAATTTTTCCAAACAAACGCACCTAATCCACCCCATTGGACCCTAAACTCATGTTTTGGTGCCTTTCATAGTGTTTGTGTGCATTTGGGATCGTTTCGTAACTGCATGAAACTCGGTGCAAAACGGGGTGAACTGGTGCAATTAATGCAAAAGTTCGTGCCACGAAGTCACGTCGGGATTTTTCGCAACGAACGCACCCAATCCACCCCATTGGACCCTAAATTCATGTTTTGGTGTGTTTCATAGTGTTTGGGTGCATTTGGGATCATTTCCTAACTGCATGAAACTCGGTGCAAAACGGGGTGAACTGGTGCAATTAATGCCAAAGTTTGTGCAACGAAGTCACTTCAAGATTTTTCGCAACGAACAGACCCAATCAACTCCATTGGACCCTAAACTAATGTTTCGATGCGTTTCGTAGTATTTGGGTGCATTTGGGATCGTTCCGTAACTGCATAAAACTTCTTTCAAAACATACTGAACTGGTTCAATTAATACAAAGGTTCGTGCCACGAAGTCACATTGTATTTTTCACAACGAACGCACCTAATCCACCCCATTGGACCCTAAACTCATGTTTTGGTGTGTTTCATAGTGTTTGGGTGCATTTGGGATCGTTTCGTAATTGCATGAAAGTTGGTGCAAAACGGGATGAACTAGAGCAATTAATGCAAAAGTTTGTGCCACAAAGTCACGTCGAGATTTTTCACAACGAATGCACCCAATCCACTCCATTGGACCCTAAACTAATGTTTCGGTCTGTTTCGTAGTATTTGGGTGCGTTTGGGATCTTTCCGTAACTGCATGAAACTTGTTGCAAAACATACTGAACTGGTCCAATTAATGCAAAAGTTCGTGCAACGAAGTCGCATTGTAATTTTTCGCAACCAATGCATCTAATCCACCCCACTGGACCCTAAACTCATGTTTTGGTGCCTTTCATAGTGTTTGTGTGCATTTGGGATCGTTTCGTAACTGCATGAAAATCGGTGCAAAACGGGGTGAACTGGTGCAATTAATGCAAAAGTTCGTGTCATGAAGTCACGTCAGGATTTTTCGCAACGAACGCACCCAATCCACCCCATTGGACCCTAAATTCATGTTTTGGTGTGTTTCATAGTGTTTGGGTGCATTTGGGATCATTTCCTAACTGCATGAAACTCGGTGCAAAACGGGGTGAACTGGTGCAATTAATGGAAAAGTTCGTGCCACGAAGTCACTTTAGGATTTTTTTGCAACGAATAGACCAATCAACCCCATTGGACCCTAAACTAATGTTTCGGTGTGTTTCGTAGTATTTGGGTGCATTTGGGATCGTTCTATAACTGCATAAAACTTGTTTCAGAACATACTGAACCGGTTCAATTAATACAAAAGTTCGTGGCACGAAGTCACATTGTATTTTTCGCAACAAATGCATCTAATCCACCCCACTGGACCCTAAACTAATGTTTTGGTGCGTTTCATAGTGTTTGGGTGCATTTGGGATCATTTCGTAACTGCATGAAAATTGGTGCAAAACGGGATGAATTGGTGCAATTAATGCAAAAGTTTATTCCACGAAGTCACATCAGGATTTTTCACAACGGACGCACCCTATCCACCCCATTGGACCATAAAGTAATGTTTCAGTATGTTTTATAATATTTGGGTGCATTTGGGATCGTTTCGTAACTGCATGAAACTTGGTGCAAAACATACTGAACTGGTGCAATTAATGCATATGTTCGTGCCACGAAGTCACGTTGTAATTTTTCCAAACATACGCACCTGGTCCACCCCATTGCACCCTAAACTCATGTTTTGGTGCCATTCATAGTGTTTGGGTGCATTTGGGATCGTTTCGTGACTGCATGAAACTCGGTGCAAAACGGGGTGAACTGGTGCAATTAATGCCAAAGTTCGTGTCACGAAGTCACGTCAGGATTTTTCGCAACAAACGCACCGAATCCACCCCATTGGACCGTAAACTCATGTTTTGGTGTGTTTCATAGTGTTTGGGTGCATTTGGGATCATTTCGTAACTGCATGAAGCTCGGTGCAAAACGGGGTGAATTGGTGCAATTAATGGAAAAGTTCGTGCCACGAAGTCACTTTAGGATTTTTTGCAACGAACAGACCAATCAACCCCGTTGGACCCTAAACTAATGTTTCGGTGCGTTTCGTAGTATTTGGGTGCATTTGGGATCGTTCTGTAACTGCATAGAACTTGTTTCAGAACATACTGAACCGGTTCAATTAACACAAAAGTTCGTGCCACGAAGCCACATTGTATTTTTCGCAACGAATGCACCTGATCCACCCCATTGGACCCAAAACTCATGTTTTGGTTTGTTTCATAGTGTTTGGGTGCATTTGGGATGGTGCATTTGGGATCGTTTCGTAATCGCATGAAACTTGGTGCAAAACGGGTTGAACTGGAGCAATTAATGCAAAAGTTCGTGCCACAAAGTCACGTCGAGATTTTTCGCAACGAATGAAACCAATCCACTCCATTGGACCCTAAACTAATGTTTCGGTCCGTTTTGTAGTATTTCTGTGCATTTGGGATCATTCCATAACTGCATGAAACTTGTTGCAAAACATACTGAACTGGTCCAATTAATGCAAAAGATTGTGCCACGAAGTCGCGTTGTAATTTATCGCAACCAATGCACCTAATCCACCCCATTGGACCCTAAACTCATGTTTTGGTGAGTTTCATAGTGTTTGGGTGCATTTGGGATCATTTCGTAACTGCATGAAACTCGGTGCAAAACGGGATGAATTGGTGCAATTAATGCAAAAGTTTGTTCCACGAAGTCACATCGGGATTTTTCGCAACGGACGCACCCTATCCACCCCATTGGACCATAAAGTAATGTTTCAGTATGTTTTGTAGTATTTGGGTGCATTTGGGATTGTTTCGTAACTGCATGAAACTTGGTGCAAAACATACTGAACTGGTGCAATTAATGCAAAAGTTTGTGCCACGAAGTCACTTTGTAATTTTTCCCAACAAATGCACCTAATCCACCCCATTGGACCCTAAACTCATGTTTTAGAGCCTTTCATAGTGTTTGGGTGCATTTCGGATCATTTCGTAACTGCATGAAACTCGGTGCAAAATGGGGTGAACTGGTGCAATTAATGCAAATGTTCGTGCCACGAAGTCACGTCGGTATTTTTCACAACGAATGCACCCAATCCACCCCATTGGACCCTAAACCAATGTTTTGGTGCGTTTCATAGTGTTTGGGTGCATTTGGGATCATTTCGTAACTGCATGAAACTCGGTGCAAAACGGGATGAATTGGTGCAATTAATGCAAAAGTTTATTCCACGAAGTCACATCAGGATTTTTCGCAACGGACGCACCCTATCCACCCCATTGGACCCTAAAGTAATGTTTCAGTATGTTTTGTATTATTTGGGTGCATTTGGGATCGTTTCGTAACTGCATGAAACTTGGTGCAAAACATACTGAACTGGTGCAATTAATACATATGTTCGGGCCACGAAGTCACTTTGTAATTTTTCCAAACAAACGCACCTAATCCACCCCATTGGACCCTAAACTCATGTTTTGGTGCCTTTCATAGTGTTTGTGTGCATTTGGGATCGTTTCGTAACTGCATGAAAATCGGTGCAAAACGGGGTGAACTGGTGCAATTAATGCAAAAGTTCGTGTCATGAAGTCACGTCAGGATTTTTCGCAACGAACGCACCCAATCCACCCCATTGGACCCTAAATTCATGTTTTGGTGTGTTTCATAGTGTTTGGGTGCATTTGGGATCATTTCCTAACTGCATGAAACTCGGTGCAAAACGGGGTGAACTGGTGCAATTAATGGAAAAGTTCGTGCCACGAAGTCACTTTAGGATTTTTTTGCAACGAATAGACCAATCAACCCCATTGGACCCTAAACTAATGTTTCGGTGTGTTTCGTAGTATTTGGGTGCATTTGGGATCGTTCTATAACTGCATAAAACTTGTTTCAGAACATACTGAACCGGTTCAATTAATACAAAAGTTCGTGGCACGAAGTCACATTGTATTTTTCGCAACCAATGCATCTAATCCACCCCACTGGACCCTAAACTAATGTTTTGGTGCGTTTCATAGTGTTTGGGTGCATTTGGGATCATTTCGTAACTGCATGAAAATTGGTGCAAAACGGGATGAATTGGTGCAATTAATGCAAAAGTTTATTCCACGAAGTCACATCAGGATTTTTCACAACGGACGCACCCTATCCACCCCATTGGACCATAAAGTAATGTTTCAGTATGTTTTATAATATTTGGGTGCATTTGGGATCGTTTCCTAACTGCATGAAACTCGGTGCAAAACGGGGTGAACTGGTGCAATTAATGGAAAAGTTCGTGCCACGAAGTCACTTTAGGATTTTTTTGCAACGAATAGACCAATCAACCCCATTGGACCCTAAACTAATGTTTCGGTGTGTTTCGTAGTATTTGGGTGCATTTGGGATCGTTCTATAACTGCATAAAACTTGTTTCAGAACATACTGAACCGGTTCAATTAATACAAAAGTTCGTACCACGAAGTCACATTGTATTTTTCGCAACGAACGCACCTGATCCACCCCATTGGACCCTAAACTCATGTTTTGGTGTGTTTCATAGTGTTTGGGTGCATTTGGGATGGTGCATTTGGGATCGTTTCGTAATTGCATGAAACTTGGTGCAAAACGGGTTGAACTGGAGGAATTAATGCAAAAGTTCGTGCCACAAAGTCACGTCGAGATTTTTCGCAACGAATGCACCCAATCCACTCCATTGGACCCTAAACTCATGTTTCGGTCTGTTTTGTAGTATTTCCGTGCATTTGGGATCGTTCCATAACTGCATGAAACTTGTTGCAAAACATACTGAACTGGTCCAATTAATGCAAAAGTTTGTGCCACGAAGTCGCGTTGTAATTTTTAGCAACCAATGCACCTAATCCACCCCATTGGACCCTAAACTCATGTTTTGGTGCGTTTCATAGTGTTTGGGTGCATTTGGGATCATTTCGTAACTGCATGAAACTCGGTGCAAAACGGGATGAATTGGTGCAATTAATGCAAAAGTTTGTTCCACGAAGTCACATCGGGATTTTTCACAACGGACGCACCCTATCCACCCCATTGGACCATAAAGTAATGTTTCAGTATGTTTTGTAGTATTTGGGTGCATTTGGGATTGTTTCGTAACTGCATGAAACTTGGTGCAAAACATACTGAACTGGTGCAATTAATGCAAAAGTTTGTGCCACGAAGTCACTTTGTAATTTTTCCCAACAAATGCACCTGATCCACCCCATTGGACCCTAAACTCATGTTTTAGAGCCTTTCATAGTGTTTGGGTGCATTTCGGATCATTTCGTAACTGCATGAAACTCGGTGCAAAATGGGGTGAACTGGTGCAATTAATGCAAATGTTCATGCCACGAAGTCACGTCGGTATTTTTCACAACGAATGCACCTAATCCGCCCCATTGGACCCTAAACCAATGTTTTGGTGCGTTTCATAGTGTTTGGGTGCATTTGGGATCATTTCGTAACTGCATGAAACTCGGTGCAAAACGGGATGAATTGGTGCAATTAATGCAAAAGTTTATTCCACGAAGTCACATCAGGATTTTTCGCAACGGACGCACCCTATCCACCCCATTGGACCCTAAAGTAATGTTTCAGTATGTTTTGTATTATTTGGGTGCATTTGGGATCGTTTCGTAACCGCATGAAACTTGGTGCAAAACATACTGAACTGGTGCAATTAATACATATGTTCGGGCCACGAAGTCACTTTGTAATTTTTCCAAACAAACGCACCTAATCCACCCCATTGGACCCTAAACTCATGTTTTGGTGCCTTTCATAGTGTTTGTGTGCATTTGGGATCGTTTCGTAACTGCATGAAAATCGGTGCAAAACGGGGTGAACTGGTGCAATTAATGCAAAAGTTCATGTCATGAAGTCACGTCAGGATTTTTCGCAACGAACGCACCCAATCCACCCCATTGGACCCTATGTTCATGTTTTGGTGTGTTTCATAGTGTTTGGGTGCATTTGGGATCGTTTCGTAACTGCATGAAACTCGGTGCAAAACGGGGTGAACTGGTGCAATTAATACATAAGTTCTAGCCACGAAGTCACGTTGTAATTTTTCACAACGAACACACCTGATCCACCCCAATGGACCCTAAACTTATGTTTTGGTGCCTTTCATAGTGTTTGGGTGCATTTGGGATCGTTTCGTAACTGCAAGAAACTCGGGGCAAAACGGGGTGAACTGGTGCAATTAATGCAAAAGTTCATGCCATGAAGTCTCATCAGGATTTTTCGCAATGGACGCACCCTATCCATCCCATTGGACCATAAAGTAATGTTTCAGTATGTTTTATAATATTTGGGTGCATTTGGGATCGTTTCGTAACTGCATGAAACTTGGTGCAAAACATACTGAACTGGTGCAATTAATGCATATGTTCGTGCCACGAAGTCACGTTGTAATTTTTCCAAACAAACGCACCTGGTCCACCCCATTGCACCCTAAACTCATGTTTTGGTGCCATTCGTAGTGTTTGGGTGCATTTGGGATCGTTTCGTGACTGCATGAAACTCGGTGCAAAACGGGGTGAACTGGTGCAATTAATGCCAAAGTTCGTGTCACGAAGTCACGTCAGGATTTTTCGCAACAAACGCACCGAATCCACCCCATTGGACCGTAAACTCATGTTTTGGTGTGTTTCATAGTGTTTGGGTGCATTTGGGATCATTTCGTAACTGCATGAAGCTCGGTGCAAAACGGGGTGAATTGGTGCAATTAATGGAAAAGTTCGTGCCACGAAGTCACTTTAGGATTTTTTGCAACGAACAGACCAATCAACCCCGTTGGACCCTAAACTAATGTTTCGGTGCGTTTCGTAGTATTTGGGTGCATTTGGGATCGTTCTGTAACTGCATAGAACTTGTTTCAGAACATACTGAACCGGTTCAATTAACACAAAAGTTCGTGCCACGAAGCCACATTGTATTTTTCGCAACGAATGCACCTGATCCACCCCATTGGACCCAAAACTCATGTTTTGGTTTGTTTCATAGTGTTTGGGTGCATTTGGGATGGTGCATTTGGGATCGTTTCGTAATCGCATGAAACTTGGTGCAAAACGGGTTGAACTGGAGCAATTAATGCAAAAGTTCGTGCCACAAAGTCACGTCGAGATTTTTCGCAACGAATGAAACCAATCCACTCCATTGGACCCTAAACTAATGTTTCGGTCCGTTTTGTAGTATTTCTGTGCATTTGGGATCATTCCATAACTGCATGAAACTTGTTGCAAAACATACTGAACTGGTCCAATTAATGCAAAAGATTGTGCCACGAAGTCGCGTTGTAATTTATCGCAACCAATGCACCTAATCCACCCCATTGGACCCTAAACTCATGTTTTGGTGAGTTTCATAGTGTTTGGGTGCATTTGGGATCATTTCGTAACTGCATGAAACTCGGTGCAAAACGGGATGAATTGGTGCAATTAATGCAAAAGTTTGTTCCACGAAGTCACATCGGGATTTTTCGCAACGGACGCACCCTATCCACCCCATTGGACCATAAAGTAATGTTTCAGTATGTTTTGTAGTATTTGGGTGCATTTGGGATTGTTTCGTAACTGCATGAAACTTGGTGCAAAACATACTGAACTGGTGCAATTAATGCAAAAGTTTGTGCCACGAAGTCACTTTGTAATTTTTCCCAACAAATGCACCTAATCCACCCCATTGGACCCTAAACTCATGTTTTAGAGCCTTTCATAGTGTTTGGGTGCATTTCGGATCATTTCGTAACTGCATGAAACTCGGTGCAAAATGGGGTGAACTGGTGCAATTAATGCAAATGTTCGTGCCACGAAGTCACGTCGGTATTTTTCACAACGAATGCACCCAATCCACCCCATTGGACCCTAAACCAATGTTTTGGTGCGTTTCATAGTGTTTGGGTGCATTTGGGATCATTTTGTAACTGCATGAAACTCGGTGCAAAACGGGATGAATTGGTGCAATTAATGCAAAAGTTTATTCCACGAAGTCACATCAGGATTTTTCGCAACGGACGCACCCTATCCACCCCATTGGACCCTAAAGTAATGTTTCAGTATGTTTTGTATTATTTGGGTGCATTTGGGATCGTTTCGTAACTGCATGAAACTTGGTGCAAAACATACTGAACTGGTGCAATTAATACATATGTTCGGGCCACGAAGTCACTTTGTAATTTTTCCAAACAAACGCACCTAATCCACCCCATTGGACCCTAAACTCATGTTTTGGTGCCTTTCATAGTGTTTGTGTGCATTTGGGATCGTTTCGTAACTGCATGAAAATCGGTGCAAAACGGGGTGAACTGGTGCAATTAATGCAAAAGTTCGTGTCATGAAGTCACGTCAGGATTTTTCGCAACGAACGCACCCAATCCACCCCATTGGACCCTAAATTCATGTTTTGGTGTGTTTCATAGTGTTTGGGTGCATTTGGGATCATTTCCTAACTGCATGAAACTCGGTGCAAAACGGGGTGAACTGGTGCAATTAATGGAAAAGTTCGTGCCACGAAGTCACTTTAGGATTTTTTTTGCAACGAATAGACCAATCAACCCCATTGGACCCTAAACTAATGTTTCGGTGTGTTTCGTAGTATTTGGGTGCATTTGGGATCGTTCTATAACTGCATAAAACTTGTTTCAGAACATACTGAACCGGTTCAATTAATACAAAAGTTCGTGGCACGAAGTCACATTGTATTTTTCGCAACCAATGCATCTAATCCACCCCACTGGACCCTAAACTAATGTTTTGGTGCGTTTCATAGTGTTTGGGTGCATTTGGGATCATTTCGTAACTGCATGAAAATTGGTGCAAAACGGGATGAATTGGTGCAATTAATGCAAAAGTTTATTCCACGAAGTCACATCAGGATTTTTCACAACGGACGCACCCTATCCACCCCATTGGACCATAAAGTAATGTTTCAGTATGTTTTATAATATTTGGGTGCATTTGGGATCGTTTCCTAACTGCATGAAACTCGGTGCAAAACGGGGTGAACTGGTGCAATTAATGGAAAAGTTCGTGCCACGAAGTCACTTTAGGATTTTTTTGCAACGAATAGACCAATCAACCCCATTGGACCCTAAACTAATGTTTCGGTGTGTTTCGTAGTATTTGGGTGCATTTGGGATCGTTCTATAACTGCATAAAACTTGTTTCAGAACATACTGAACCGGTTCAATTAATACAAAAGTTCGTACCACGAAGTCACATTGTATTTTTCGCAACGAACGCACCTGATCCACCCCATTGGACCCTAAACTCATGTTTTGGTGTGTTTCATAGTGTTTGGGTGCATTTGGGATGGTGCATTTGGGATCGTTTCGTAATTGCATGAAACTTGGTGCAAAACGGGTTGAACTGGAGGAATTAATGCAAAAGTTCGTGCCACAAAGTCACGTCGAGATTTTTCGCAACGAATGCACCCAATCCACTCCATTGGACCCTAAACTCATGTTTCGGTCTGTTTTGTAGTATTTCCGTGCATTTGGGATCGTTCCATAACTGCATGAAACTTGTTGCAAAACATACTGAACTGGTCCAATTAATGCAAAAGTTTGTGCCACGAAGTCGCGTTGTAATTTTTAGCAACCAATGCACCTAATCCACCCCATTGGACCCTAAACTCATGTTTTGGTGCGTTTCATAGTGTTTGGGTGCATTTGGGATCATTTCGTAACTGCATGAAACTCGGTGCAAAACGGGATGAATTGGTGCAATTAATGAAAAAGTTTGTTCCACGAAGTCACATCGGGATTTATCACAATGGACGCACCCTATCCACCCCATTGGACCATAAAGTAATGTTTCAGTATGTTTTGTAGTATTTGGGTGCATTTGGGATTGTTTCGTAACTGCATGAAACTTGGTGCAAAACATACTGAACTGGTGCAATTAATGCAAAAGTTTGTGCCACGAAGTCACTTTGTAATTTTTCCCAACAAATGCACCTAATCCACCCCATTGGACCCTAAACTCATGTTTTAGATCCTTTCATAGTGTTTGGGTGCATTTCGGATCATTTCGTAACTGCATGAAACTCGGTGCAAAATGGGGTGAACTGGTGCAATTAATGCAAATGTTCGTGCCACGAAGTCACGTCGGTATTTTTCACAACGAATGCACCTAATCCGCCCCATTGGACCCTAAACCAATGTTTTGGTGCGTTTCATAGTGTTTGGGTGCATTTGGGATCATTTCGTAACTGCATGAAACTCGGTGCAAAACGGGATGAATTGGTGCAATTAATGCAAAAGTTTATTCCACGAAGTCACATCAGGATTTTTCGCAACGGACGCACCCTATCCACCCCATTGGACCCTAAAGTAATGTTTCAGTATGTTTTGTATTATTTGGGTGCATTTGGGATCGTTTCGTAACCGCATGAAACTTGGTGCAAAACATACTGAACTGGTGCAATTAATACATATGTTCGGGCCACGAAGTCACTTTGTAATTTTTCCAAACAAACGCACCTAATCCACCCCATTGGACCCTAAACTCATGTTTTGGTGCCTTTCATAGTGTTTGTGTGCATTTGGGATCGTTTCGTAACTGCATGAAAATCGGTGCAAAACGGGGTGAACTGGTGCAATTAATGCAAAAGTTCATGTCATGAAGTCACGTCAGGATTTTTCGCAACGAACGCACCCAATCCACCCCATTGGACCCTATGTTCATGTTTTGGTGTGTTTCATAGT
The DNA here is from genome assembly GCF_016808335.1 of Panicum virgatum. Classification (NCBI taxonomy): domain Eukaryota; kingdom Viridiplantae; phylum Streptophyta; class Magnoliopsida; order Poales; family Poaceae; genus Panicum; species Panicum virgatum. The sequence continues at coordinate 84,824 of NW_024376303.1, forward strand.
GTTTGGGTGCATTTGGGATCGTTTCGTAACTGCATGAAACTCGGTGCAAAACGGGGTGAACTGGTGCAATTAATACATAAGTTCTAGCCACGAAGTCACGTTGTAATTTTTCACAACGAACACACCTGATCCACCCCAATGGACCCTAAACTTATGTTTTGGTGCCTTTCATAGTGTTTGGGTGCATTTGGGATCGTTTCGTAACTGCAAGAAACTCGGGGCAAAACGGGGTGAACTGGTGCAATTAATGCAAAAGTTCATGCCATGAAGTCTCATCAGGATTTTTCGCAATGGACGCACCCTATCCACCCCATTGGACCATAAAGTAATGTTTCAGTATGTTTTGTAGTATTTGGGTGCATTTGGGATTGTTTCGTAACTGCATGAAACTTGGTGCAAAACATACTGAACTGGTGCAATTAATGCAAAAGTTTGTGCCACGAAGTCACTTTGTAATTTTTCCCAACAAATGCACCTAATCCACCCCATTGGACCCTAAACTCATGTTTTAGAGCCTTTCATAGTGTTTGGGTGCATTTCGGATCATTTCGTAACTGCATGAAACTCGGTGCAAAATGGGGTGAACTGGTGCAATTAATGCAAATGTTCGTGCCACGAAGTCACGTCGGTATTTTTCACAACGAATGCACCCAATCCGCCCCATTGGACCCTAAACCAATGTTTTGGTGCGTTTCATAGTGTTTGGGTGCATTTGGGATCATTTCGTAACTGCATGAAACTCGGTGCAAAACGGGATGAATTGGTGCAATTAATGCAAAAGTTTATTCCACGAAGTCACATCAGGATTTTTCGCAACGGACGCACCCTATCCACCCCATTGGACCCTAAAGTAATGTTTCAGTATGTTTTGTATTATTTGGGTGCATTTGGGATCGTTTCGTAACTGCATGAAACTTGGTGCAAAACATACTGAACTGGTGCAATTAATACATATGTTCAGGCCACGAAGTCACTTTGTAATTTTTCCAAACAAACGCACCTAATCCACCCCATTGGACCCTAAACTCATGTTTTGGTGCCTTTCATAGTGTTTGTGTGCATTTGGGATCGTTTCGTAACTGCATGAAAATCGGTGCAAAACGGGGTGAACTGGTGCAATTAATGCAAAAGTTCATGTCATGAAGTCACGTCAGGATTTTTCGCAACGAAGGCACCCAATCCACCCCATTGGACCCTAAATTCATGTTTTGGTGTGTTTCATAGTGTTTGGGTGCATTTGGGATCATTTCCTAACTGCATGAAACTCGGTGCAAAACGGGGTGAACTGGTGCAATTAATGGAAAAGTTCGTGCCACGAAGTCACTTTAGGATTTTTTGCAACAAATAGACCAATCAACCCCGTTGGACCCTAAACTAATGTTTCGGTGCGTTTCGTAGTATTTGGGTGCAATTGGGATCGTTCTATAACTGCATAAAACTTGTTTCAGAACATACTGAACCGGTTCAATTAATACAAAAGTTCGTGCCACGAAGTCACATTGTATTTTTCGCAACGAACGCACCTGATCCACCCCATTGGACCCTAAACTCATGTTTTGGTGTGTTTCATAGTGTTTGGGTGCATTTGGGATGGTGCATTTGGGATCGTTTCGTAATTGCATGAAACTTGGTGCAAAACGGGTTGAACTGGAGGAATTAATGCAAAAGTTCGTGCCACAAAGTCACGTCGAGATTTTTCGCAACGAATGCACCCAATCCACTCCATTGGACCCTAAACTCATGTTTCGGTCTGTTTTGTAGTATTTCCGTGCATTTGGGATCGTTCCATAACTGCATGAAACTTGTTGCAAAACATACTGAACTGGTCCAATTAATGCAAAAGTTTGTGCCACGAAGTCGCGTTGTAATTTTTAGCAACCAATGCACCTAATCCACCCCATTGGACCCTAAACTCATGTTTTGGTGCGTTTCATAGTGTTTGGGTGCATTTGGGATCATTTCGTAACTGCATGAAACTCGGTGCAAAACGGGATGAATTGGTGCAATTAATGCAAAAGTTTGTTCCACGAAGTCACATCGGGATTTTTCACAACGGACGCACCCTATCCACCCCATTGGACCATAAAGTAATGTTTCAGTATGTTTTGTAGTATTTGGGTGCATTTGGGATTGTTTCGTAACTGCATGAAACTTGGTGCAAAACATACTGAACTGGTGCAATTAATGCAAAAGTTTGTGCCACGAAGTCACTTTGTAATTTTTCCCAACAAATGCACCTGATCCACACCATTGGACCCTAAACTCATGTTTTAGAGCCTTTCATAGTGTTTGGGTGCATTTCGGATCATTTCGTAACTGCATGAAACTCGGTGCAAAATGGGGTGAACTGGTGCAATTAATGCAAATGTTCATGCCACGAAGTCACGTCGGTATTTTTCACAACGAATGCACCCAATCCGCCCCATTGGACCCTAAACCAATGTTTTGGTGCGTTTCATAGTGTTTGGGTGCATTTGGGATCATTTCGTAACTGCATGAAACTCGGTGCAAAACGGGATGAATTGGTGCAATTAATGCAAAAGTTTATTCCACGAAGTCACATCAGGATTTTTCGCAACGGACGCACCCTATCCACCCCATTGGACCCTAAAGTAATGTTTCAGTATGTTTTGTATTATTTGGGTGCATTTGGGATCGTTTCGTAACTGCATGAAACTTGGTGCAAAACATACTGAACTGGTGCAATTAATACATATGTTCGGGCCACGAAGTCACTTTGTAATTTTTCCAAACAAACGCACCTAATCCACCCCATTGGACCCTAAACTCATGTTTTGGTGCCTTTCATAGTGTTTGTGTGCATTTGGGATCGTTTCGTAACTGCATGAAAATCGGTGCAAAACGGGGTGAACTGGTGCAATTAATGCAAAAGTTCATGTCATGAAGTCACGTCAGGATTTTTCGCAACGAACGCACCCAATCCACCCCATTCGACCCTATGTTCATGTTTTGGTGTGTTTCATAGTGTTTGGGTGCATTTGGGATCGTTTCGTAACTGCATGAAACTCGGTGCAAAACGGGGTGAACTGGTGCAATTAATACATAAGTTCTAGCCACAAAGTCACGTTGTAATTTTTCACAACGAACACACCTGATCCACCCCAATGGACCCTAAACTTATGTTTTGGTGCCTTTCATAGTGTTTGGGTGCATTTGGGATCGTTTCGTAACTGCAAGAAACTCGGGGCAAAACGGGGTGAACTGGTGCAATTAATGCAAAAGTTCATGCCATGAAGTCTCATCAGGATTTTTCGCAATGGACGCACCCTATCCACCCCATTGGACCATAAAGTAATGTTTCAGTATGTTTTGTAGTATTTGGGTGCATTTGGGATTGTTTCGTAACTGCATGAAACTTGGTGCAAAACATACTGAACTGGTGCAATTAATGCAAAAGTTTGTGCCACGAAGTCACTTTGTAATTTTTCCCAACAAATGCACCTAATCCACCCCATTGGACCCTAAACTCATGTTTTAGAGCCTTTCATAGTGTTTGGGTGCATTTCGGATCATTTCGTAACTGCATGAAACTCGGTGCAAAATGGGGTGAACTGGTGCAATTAATGCAAATGTTCGTGCCACGAAGTCACGTCGGTATTTTTCACAACGAATGCACCCAATCCGCCCCATTGGACCCTAAACCAATGTTTTGGTGCGTTTCATAGTGTTTGGGTGCATTTGGGATCATTTCGTAACTGCATGAAACTCGGTGCAAAACGGGATGAATTGGTGCAATTAATGCAAATGTTTATTCCACGAAGTCACATCAGGATTTTTCGCAACGGACGCACCCTATCCACCCCATTGGACCCTAAAGTAATGTTTCAGTATGTTTTGTATTATTTGGGTGCATTTGGGATCGTTTCGTAACTGCATGAAACTTGGTGCAAAACATACTGAACTGGTGCAATTAATACATATGTTCAGGCCACGAAGTCACTTTGTAATTTTTCCAAACAAACGCACCTAATCCACCCCATTGGACCCTAAACTCATGTTTTGGTGCCTTTCATAGTGTTTGTGTGCATTTGGGATCGTTTCGTAACTGCATGAAAATCGGTGCAAAACGGGGTGAACTGGTGCAATTAATGCAAAAGTTCATGTCATGAAGTCACGTCAGGATTTTTCGCAACGAAGGCACCCAATCCACCCCATTGGACCCTAAATTCATGTTTTGGTGTGTTTCATAGTGTTTGGGTGCATTTGGGATCATTTCCTAACTGCATGAAACTCGGTGCAAAACGGGGTGAACTGGTGCAATTAATGGAAAAGTTCGTGCCACGAAGTCACTTTAGGATTTTTTGCAACAAATAGACCAATCAACCCCGTTGGACCCTAAACTAATGTTTCGGTGCGTTTCGTAGTATTTGGGTGCAATTGGGATCGTTCTATAACTGCATAAAACTTGTTTCAGAACATACTGAACCGGTTCAATTAATACAAAAGTTCGTGCCACGAAGTCACATTGTATTTTTCGCAACGAACGCACCTGATCCACCCCATTGGACCCTAAACTCATGTTTTGGTGTGTTTCATAGTGTTTGGGTGCATTTGGGATGGTGCATTTGGGATCGTTTCGTAATTGCATGAAACTTGGTGCAAAACGGATTGAGCTAGAGGAATTAATGCAAAAGTTCGTGCCACAAAGTCACGTCGAGATTTTTCGCAACGAATGCACCCAATCCACTCCATTGGACCCTAAACTCATGTTTCGGTCTGTTTTGTAGTATTTCCGTGCATTTGGGATCGTTCCATAACTGCATGAAACTTGTTGCAAAACATACTGAACTGGTCCAATTAATGCAAAAGTTTGTGCCACGAAGTCGCGTTGTAATTTTTAGCAACCAATGCACCTAATCCACCCCATTGGACCCTAAACTCATGTTTTGGTGCGTTTCATAGTGTTTGGGTGCATTTGGGATCATTTCGTAACTGCATGAAACTCGGTGCAAAACGGGATGAATTGGTGCAATTAATGCAAAAGTTTGTTCCACGAAGTCACATCGGGATTTTTCACAACGGACGCACCCTATCCACCCCATTGGACCATAAAGTAATGTTTCAGTATGTTTTGTAGTATTTGGGTGCATTTGGGATTGTTTCGTAACTGCATGAAACTTGGTGCAAAACATACTGAACTGGTGCAATTAATGCAAAAGTTTGTGCCACGAAGTCACTTTGTAATTTTTCCCAACAAATGCACCTGATCCACCCCATTGGACCCTAAACTCATGTTTTAGAGCCTTTCATAGTGTTTGGGTGCATTTCGGATCATTTCGTAACTGCATGAAACTCGGTGCAAAATGGGGTGAACTGGTGCAATTAATGCAAATGTTCATGCCACGAAGTCACGTCGGTATTTTTCACAACGAATGCACCCAATCCGCCCCATTGGACCCTAAACCAATGTTTTGGTGCGTTTCATAGTGTTTGGGTGCATTTGGGATCATTTCGTAACTGCATGAAACTCGGTGCAAAACGGGATGAATTGGTGCAATTAATGCAAAAGTTTATTCCACGAAGTCACATCAGGATTTTTCGCAACGGACGCACCCTATCCACCCCATTGGACCCTAAAGTAATGTTTCAGTATGTTTTGTATTATTTGGGTGCATTTGGGATCATTTCGTAACTGCATGAAACTTGGTGCAAAACATACTGAACTGGTGCAATTAATACATATGTTCGGGCCACGAAGTCACTTTGTAATTTTTCCAAACAAACGCACCTAATCCACCCCATTGGACCCTAAACTCATGTTTTGGTGCCTTTCATAGTGTTTGTGTGCATTTGGGATCGTTTCGTAACTGCATGAAAATCGGTGCAAAACGGGGTGAACTGGTGCAATTAATGCAAAAGTTCGTGTCATGAAGTCACGTCAGGATTTTTCGCAACGAACGCACCCAATCCACCCCATTGGACCCTAAATTCATGTTTTGGTGTGTTTCATAGTGTTTGGGTGCATTTGGGATCATTTCTTAACTGCATGAAACTCGGTGCAAAACGGGGTGAACTGGTGCAATTAATGGAAAAGTTCGTGCCACGAAGTCACTTTAGGATTTTTTTGCAACGAATAGACCAATCAACCCCATTGGACCCTAAACTAATGTTTCGGTGTGTTTCGTAGTATTTGGGTGCATTTGGGATCATTCTATAACTGCATAAAACTTGTTTCAGAACATACTGAACCGGTTCAATTAATACAAAAGTTCGTGGCACGAAGTCACATTGTATTTTTCGCAACGAACGCACCTGATCCACCCCATTGGACCCTAAACTCATGTTTTGGTGTGTTTCATAGTGTTTGGGTGCATTTGGGATGGTGCATTTGGGATCGTTTCGTAATTGCATGAAACTTGGTGCAAAACGGGTTGAACTGGAGGAATTAATGCAAAAGTTCGTGCCACAAAGTCACGTCGAGATTTTTCGCAACGAATGCACCCAATCCACTCCATTGGACCCTAAACTCATGTTTCGGTCTGTTTTGTAGTATTTCCGTGCATTTGGGATCGTTCCATAACTGCATGAAACTTGTTGCAAAACATACTGAACTGGTCCAATTAATGCAAAAGTTTGTGCCACGAAGTCGCGTTGTAATTTTTAGCAACCAATGCACCTAATCAACCCCATTGGACCCTAAACTCATGTTTTGGTGCGTTTCATAGTGTTTGGGTGCATTTGGGATCATTTCGTAACTGCATGAAACTCGGTGCAAAACGGGATGAATTGGTGCAATTAATGCAAAAGTTTGTTCCACGAAGTCACATCGGGATTTTTCACAACGGACGCACCCTATCCACCCCATTGGACCATAAAGTAATGTTTCAGTATGTTTTGTAGTATTTGGGTGCATTTGGGATTGTTTCGTAACTGCATGAAACTTGGTGCAAAACATACTGAACTGGTGCAATTAATGCAAAAGTTTGTGCCACGAAGTCACTTTGTAATTTTTCCCAACAAATGCACCTGATCCACCCCATTGGACCCTAAACTCATGTTTTAGAGCCTTTCATAGTGTTTGGGTGCATTTCGGATCATTTCGTAACTGCATGAAACTCGGTGCAAAATGGGGTGAACTGGTGCAATTAATGCAAATGTTCATGCCACGAAGTCACGTCGGTATTTTTCACAACGAATGCACCCAATCAGCCCCATTGGACCCTAAACCAATGTTTTGGTGCGTTTCATAGTGTTTGGGTGCATTTGGGATCATTTCGTAACCGCATGAAACTCGGTGCAAAACGGGATGAATTGGTGCAATTAATGCAAAAGTTTATTCCACGAAGTCACATCAGGATTTTTTGCAACGGACGCACCCTATCCACCCCATTGGACCCTAAAGTAATGTTTCAGTATGTTTTGTATTATTTGGGTGCATTTGGGATCGTTTCGTAACTGCATGAAACTTGGTGCAAAACATACTGAACTGGTGCAATTAATACATATGTTCGGGCCACGAAGTCACTTTGTAATTTTTCCAAACAAACGCACCTAATCCACCCCATTGGACCCTAAACTCATGTTTTGGTGCCTTTCATAGTGTTTGTGTGCATTTGGGATCGTTTCGTAACTGCATGAAAATCGGTGCAAAACGGGGTGAACTGGTGCAATTAATGCAAAAGTTCGTGTCATGAAGTCACGTCAGGATTTTTCGCAACGAACGCACCCAATCCACCCCATTGGACCCTAAATTCATGTTTTGGTGTGTTTCATAGTGTTTGGGTGCATTTGGGATCATTTCCTAACTGCATGAAACTCGGTGCAAAACGGGGTGAACTGGTGCAATTAATGGAAAAGTTCGTGCCACGAAGTCACTTTAGGATTTTTCCAAACAAACGCACCTAATCCACCTCATTGGACCCTAAACTCATGTTTTAGAGCCTTTCATAGTGTTTGGGTGCATTTGGGATCGTTTCGTAACTGCATGAAACTCGGTGCAAAACGGGGTGAACTGTGCAAAACTTCGTGTCACGAAGTCACGTCAGGATTTTTCGCAACGGACGCACCCTATCCACCCCATTGGACCCTAAAGTAATGTTTCAGTATGTTTTATAGTATTTGGGTGCATTTGGGATTGTTTCGTAACTGCATGAAACTTGGTGCAAAACGTACTGAACTGGTGCAGTTAATGCAAAAGTTCGTGCCACGAAGTCACGTTGTAATTTTTTCCCAACAAATGCTCCTGATCCACCCCATTGCACCCTAAACTCATGTTTTAGAGCCTTTCATAGTGTTTGGGTGCATTTCGGATCATTTCGTAACTGCATGAAACTCGGTGCAAAATGGGGTGAACTGGTGGAATTAATACAAACGTTCGTGCCACGAAGTCACGTCGGTATTTTTCGCAACGAATGCACCCAATCCGCCCCATTGGACCCTAAACTAATGTTTTGGTGCGTTTCATAGTGTTTGGGTGCAATTGGGATCATTTCGTAGCTGCATGAAACTCGGTGCAAAACGGGATGAATTGGTGCAATTAATGCAAAAGTTTATTCCACGAAGTCACATCGGGATTTTTCGCAACGAATGCACCCAATCCACTCCATTGGACCCTAAACTAATGTTTGGGTCCGTTTTGTAGTATTTGCGTGCATTTGGGATCGTTCCATAACTGCATGAAACTTGTTGCAAAACATACTGAACTGGTCCAATTAATGCAAAAGTTTGTGCCACGAAGTCGCGTTGTAATTTTTCGCAACCAATGCACCTAATCCACCCCATTGGACCCTAAACTCATGCTTTGGTGCGTTTCATAGTGTTTGGGTGCATTTGGGATCATTTCGTAACTGCATGAAACTCGTTGCAAATAGGGATGAATTGGTGCAATTAATGCAAAAGTTTGTTCCACGAAGTCACATCAGGATTTTTCATAATGGACACACCCTATCCACCCCATTGGACCCTAAAGTAATGTTTTGAAGTATTTGGGTGCATTTGGGATTGTTTTGTAACTGCATGAAACTTGGTGCAAAACATACTGAACTGGTGCAATTAATGCAAAAGTTCGTTCCACGAAGTCACGTTGTAATTTTTCCCAACGAACGCACCTGATCCACCCCATTGGACCCTAAACTCATGCTTTGGAGCCTTTCATAGTGTTTGGGTGCATTTGGGATCGTTTCGTAACTGCATGAAACTTGGTGCAAAACATACTGAACTGGTGCAATTAATGCAAAAGTTCGTGCCACGAAGTCACGTTGTAATTTTTCCCAATGAACGCACCTGATCCACCCCATTGGACAATAAACTCATGTTTGGGTATGTTTCATAGTGTTTGGGTGCATTTGGGATCATTTCGTAACTGCATGAAACTCGGTGCAAAACGGGATGAATTGGTGCAATTAATGCAAAAGTTAATTCCACGAAGTCACATCGGGATTTTTCGCAACGGACGCACCATATCCACCCCATTGGACCATAAAGTAATGTTTCAGTATGTTTTGTAGTATTTGGGTGCATTTGGGATTGTTTCGTAACTGCATGAAACTTGGTGCAAAACATACTAAACTGGTGCATTTAATGCAAAAGTTTGTGCCATGATGTCACATTGTAATTTTTCCCAACAAACGGACCTGATCCACCCCATTGGACCCTAAACTCATGTTTCGGTGTGCTTCATAGTGTTTGGGTGCATTTGGGATCGTTTCGTAATTGCATGAAACTTGGTGCAAAACGGGTTGAACTGGAGCAATTAATGCAAAAGTTCGTGCCACAAAGTCACATCGAGATTTTTCGCAACGAATGCACCCATCAACCCCATTGGACCCTAAACTCATGTTTCGGTCCGTTTTGTAGTATTTGCGTGCATTTGGGATCGTTCCATAACTGCATGAAACTTGTTGCAAAACATACTGAACTGGTCCAATTAATGCAAAAGTTTGTGCCACGAAGTCGCGTTGTAATTTTTCGCAACCAATGCACCTAATCCACCCAATTGGACCCTAAACTCATGCTTTTGGTGCGTTTCATAGTGTTTGGGTGCATTTGGGATCATTTCGTAACTGCATGAAACTCGGTGCAAATAGGGATGAATTGGTGCAATTAATGCAAAAGTTTGTTCCACGAAGTCACATCGGGATTTTTCGCAACGGACGCACCCTATCCACCCCATTGGACCATAAAGTAATGTTTCAGTATGTTTTGTAGTATTTGGGTGCATTTGGGATTGTTTTGTAATTGCATGAAACTTGGTGCAGAACATACTGAACTGGTGCAATTAATGCAAAAGTTCGTGCCACGAAGTCACGTTGTAATTTTTCCCAACAAACGCTCCTGATCCACCCCATTGGACCCTAAACTCATGTTTCGGTGTGCTTTCATAGTGTTTGGGTGCATTTGGGATCGTTTCGTAATTGCATGAAACTTGGTGCAAAACGGGTTGAACTGGAGCAATTAATGCAAAAGTTCGTGCCACAAAGTCACATCGAGATTTTTCGCAACGAATGCACCCATCAACCCCATTGGACCCTAAACTCATGTTTCGGTCCGTTTTGTAGTATTTGCGTGCATTTGGGATCGTTCCATAACTGCATGAAACTTGTTGCAAAACATACTGAACTGGTCCAATTAATGCAAAAGTTTGTGCCACGAAGTCGCGTTGTAATTTTTCGCAACCAATGCACCTAATCCACCCAATTGGACCCTAAACTCATGCTTTGGTGCGTTTCATAGTGTTTGGGTGCATTTGGATCATTTCGTAACTGCATGAAACTCGGTGCAAATAGGGATGAATTGGTGCAATTAATGCAAAAGTTTGTTCCACGAAGTCACATCGGGATTTTTCGCAACGGACGCACCCTATCCACCCCACTGGACCATAAAGTAATGTTTCAGTATGTTTTGTAGTATTTGGGTGCATTTGGGATTGTTTCGTAATTGCATGAAACTTGGTGCAGAACATACTGAACTGGTGCAATTAATGCAAAAGTTCGTGCCACGAAGTCACGTTGTAATTTTTCCCAACAAACGCTCCTGATCCACCCCATTGGACCCTAAACTCATGTTTCGGTGTGCTTCATAGTGTTTGGGTGCATTTGGGATCGTTTCGTAACTGCATGAAACTTGGTGCAAAACGGGTTGAACTGGAGCAATTAATGCAAAAGTTCGTGCCACAAAGTCACATCGAGATTTTTCGCAACGAATGCACCCATCAACCCCATTGGACCCTAAACTCATGTTTCGGTCCGTTTTGTAGTATTTGCGTGCATTTGGGATCGTTCCATAACTGCATGAAACTTGTTGCAAAACATACTGAACTGGTCCAATTAATGCAAAAGTTTGTGCCACGAAGTCGCGTTGTAATTTTTCGCAACCAATGCACCTAATCCACCCAATTGGACCCTAAACTCATGCTTTGGTGCGTTTCATAGTGTTTGGGTGCATTTGGGATCATTTCGTAACTGCATGAAACTCGGTGCAAATAGGGATGAATTGGTGCAATTAATGCAAAAGTTTGTTCCACGAAGTCACATCGGGATTTTTTCGCAACGGACGCACCCTATCCACCCCACTGGACCATAAAGTAATGTTTCAGTATGTTTTGTAGTATTTGGGTGCATTTGGGATTGTTTCGTAATTGCATGAAACTTGGTGCAGAACATACTGAACTGGTGCAATTAATGCAAAAGTTCGTGCCACGAAGTCACGTTGTAATTTTTCCCAACAAACGCTCCTGATCCACCTCATTGGACCCTAAACTCATGTTTTGGAGCCTTTCATAGTGTTTGGGTGCATTTCGGATCGTTTCGTAACTGCATGAAACTTGGTGCAAAACGGGTTGAACTGGAGCAATTAATGCAAAGTTCGTGCCACAAAGTCACGTCGAGATTTTTCGCAACGAATGCACCCAATCCACTCCATTGGACCCTAAACTAATGTTTCGGTCCGTTTTGTAGTATTTGCGTGCATTTGGGATCGTTCCATAACTGCATGAAACTTGTTGCAAAACATACTGAACTGGTCCAATTAATGCAAAAGTTTGTGCCACGAAGTCGCGTTGTAATTTTTCGCAACCAATGCACCTAATCCACCCCATTGGACCCTAAACTCATGTTTGTTGTGTTTCATAGTGTTTGGGTGCATTTGGGATCATTTCATAATTGCATGAAACTCGGTGCAAAACGGGATGAATTGGTGCAATTAATGCAAAAGTTCGTGCCACGAAGTCACATCTGGATTTTTCGCAACGGACGCACCCTATCCACCCCTTGGACCATAAAGTAATGTTTCAGTATGTTTTGTAGTATTTGGGTGCATTTGGGATTGTTTCGTAACTGCATGAAACTTGTTGCAAAACATACTGAACTGGTGCAATTAATGCAAAAGTTCGTGCCACGAAGTCACGTTGTAATTTTTCCCAACAAACACACCTGATCCACCCCATTGGACCCTAAACTCATGTTTTGGAGCCTTTCATAGTGCTTGGGTGCATTTCGGATCGTTTCGTAACTGCATGAAACTCGGTGCAAAATGGGGTGAACTGGTGCAATTAATGCAAACGTTCGTGCCACGAAGTCACGTCGGGATTTTTCGCAACGAATGCACCCAATCCGCCCCATTGGACCCTAAACTCATGTTTTGGTACGATTCATTGTGTTTGGGTGCATTTGGGATCATTTCGTAACTGCATGAAACTCGGTGCAAAACGGGTTGAACTGGTGCAATTAATGCAAAAGTTCATGCCACGAAGTCACGTCGAGATTTTTCGCAACGAATGGACCCAATCAACCCCATTGGACCGTAGACTAATGTTTCGGTCTGTTTTGTAGTATTTGCGTGCATTTGGGATCGTTCCATAACTGCATGAAACTTGTTGCAAAACATACTGAACTGGTCCAATTAATGCAAAAGTTTGTGCCACGAAGACGCGTTGTAATTTTTCGCAACCAATGCACCTAATCCACCCCATTGGACCCTAAACTCATGTTTTGGTACGTTTCATAGTGTTTGGGTGCATTTAGGATCATTTCGTAACTGCATGAAACTCGGTGCAAAACGGAATGAATTGGTGCAATTAATGCAAAAGTTAATTCCACGAAGTCACATCGGGATTTTTCGCAACGGACGCACCATATCCACCCCATTGGACTATAAAGTAATGTTTCCGTATGTTTTGTAGTATTTGCGTGCATTTGGGATTGTTTCGTAACTGCATGAAACTTGGTGCAAAACATACTGAATTGGTGCATTTAATGCAAAAGTTCGTGCCATGATGTCACATTGTAATTTTTCCCAACAAACGGACCTGATCCACCCCATTGGACCCTAAACTCATGTTTTGGTGTGTTTCATAGTGTTTGGGTGCATTTGGGATCGTTTCGTAATTGCATGAAACTTGGTGCAAAACGGGTTCAACTGGAGCAATTAATGCAAAAGTTCGTGCCACAAAGTCACGTGGAGATTTTATTGCAACGAATGCACCCAATCCACTCCATTGGACCCTAAACTAATGTTTCGGTCCGTTTTGTAGTATTTGCGTGCATTTGGGATCGTTCCATAACTGCACGAAACTTGTTGCAAAACATACTGAACTGGTCCAATTAATGCAAAAGTTTGTGCCACGAAGTCGCATTGTAATTTTTCGCAACCAATGCACCTAATCCACCCCATTGGACCCTAAACTCATGTTTTGGTACGTTTCATAGTGTTTGGGTGCATTTGGGATCATTTCATAACTGCATGAAACTCGGTGCAAAACGGGATGAATTGGTGCAATTAATGCAAAAGTTTGTTCCACGAAGTCACATCGGGATTTGTCGCAACGGACGCACCCTATCCACCCCATTGGACCATAAAGTATTGTTTCAATATGTTTTGTACTATTTGGGTGCATTTGGGATTGTTTCGTAACTGCATGAAACTTGGTGCAAAACATACTGAACTGGTGCAATTAATGCAAAAGTTCGTGCCACGAAGTCACGTTGTAATTTTTCCCAACAAATGCACCTGATCCACCCCATTGGAGCCTAAACTCATGTTTTGGAGCCTTTCATAGTGTTTGGGTGCATTTCGGATCATTTTGTAACTGCATGAAACTTGGTGCAAAACGGGTTGAACAGGAGCAATTAATGCAAAAGTTCGTGCCACAAAGTCACATCGAGATTTTTCGCAACGAATGCATCCAATCCACTCCATTGGACCCTAAACTAATGTTTCGGTCCGTTTTGTAGTATTTGCGTGCATTTGGGATGGTTCCATAACTGCATGAAACTTGTTGCAAAACATACTGAACTGGTCCAATTAATGCAAAAGTTTGTGCCACGAAGTCGCGTTGTAAATTTTCGCAACCAATGCACCTAATCCACCCCAATGGACCCTAAACTCATGTTTTGGTGTGTTTCATAGTGTTTGGGTGCATTTGGGATCATTTCGTAACTGCATGAAACTTGTTGCAAAACATACTGAACTGGTGCAATTAATGCAAAACTTCGTGCCACGAAGTCACGTCGTAATTTTTCCCAACAAACACACCTGATCCACCCCATTGGACCCTAAACTCATGTTTGGAGCCTTTCATAGTGCTTGGGTGCATTT